>NC_056608.1:10369564-10429564 GCF_018340385.1 Cyprinus carpio
TGCCATATTAATGCCTATCTTGTTAATTGGTTATCTTATAATGGTAGGTTATCCCTCAGTCATGGCATTTCTGGAAGAGACTATTTACTTATAAAACACTGAAATTGAAAATTAATCTTAACCTGTTGTTTGAGATCAGGAATTTCCCTGAGATTAGTGTACAGGAATAGAAAGTGTTTTGTGGTGTTTTATATGTGTTCTTGTCCATCACTTATCTAATCTGACTTTAATTTATGACTGATCTAAATGTGCTTAATTAGACAATATTAAAGCATTGCACATATCATCTCTCAAAGAAGAGAAGCAAAGAAAAAATGTGAAATTGATGGAGCTTCTGTTGGCCACAAAGGTGGAGGTAAATGCTGTAGACTATGTAAGTAGAACACTCATCATGTTGTTTCAGTGGGAAATTAATTAAGAGATAATTATCTTGCTAAAAAGGATGTTCATGGTTATAATTTGTGCATCTTTGGGGTTTTTTTTTCAGAAGGGGAACACTGGACTTCACTATGCGTGCCAAAGAAAAAGTCAAAGGATCATTCCATTGTTATTGGAGAAAAATGCAGATGTCTCAATACAGAACAAAGTAAGTTAATTATTTATAGCAAGTATTTGAACTCAAACTTCTACATAGGGATCTGTAATCTTACTGTCTTCTTTATGAAAGTAACTTAAAAAAATGTCAACATGAACAAAGTAGTGACAGGTGACAGAGGTGTTGCACTGTATTTAGCTGCAAACCATTCTTTAATGTCAGCTGAGAACTTGGTAAGTGAATGTTAAATGTAACAAAGTATTCAAGTGTTTTAGAGAAATTACATTTGCTGAGACTGACAGGATTTGAAACTGGTGTTGATCTGTGATGTGAAACAAGCATACATTTTGATTTCTCTTTTCTCTCTGTTAAACACATTGTGTGACTCTTTTAATAGTTTGGCATGTTGTTTCTGTGTTCTTTACAGAATCAGGAAACCCCACTAGATATTGCAAAAAGACTGCAATTCCACAAAATTGTTACATTGTTAACAAAATCAATGTGAGTATTAATAGAGGACATGAGAGAAGAGACTTGTTTCATGTGCAGCAGCAGTGGGGTCCTTTACAATTCACTAGCTGAGTTTAAGATTGGGTTTTCACCAATTGTCACAATTTTTTACACTTTGATCCGCACATTGTTACACTTAATGTCATAAGAAATGCATTTCTCAGATGAAAGATGTATTTAAGCATATTTGATTATTCATATTTGTGTTGTTGATTTTTCTTATTGATAATTTAATGTACTGTATATGTATATTCAGTTTGTTTTTTCTTATATTGATAATTTATTTTTATGTTCAGTTTGTTTTATATTTAGTATGGATTTGGTTTGTCAAATTGTTGGTTTAAAAGTAAAACCTCTCACTAAGCGAAATGACTTTTTGTATAAACATTTTCAGCATCAATGTATGTTTATTTCCAGTCATGTTTTACAAAATCAGTCGATTACATGACAAGGCCATAAGACAGGTCATGAAATGCTACAGCATAGTGAGATTGAGGATGTAGTGGTTAGTAAAAGCTAAAGGTAAAAAAAAAAAAAAACACATTAAACAAGTGAATGTCCTTTTAAAAGACATTAAAAGGCAACCCCTGATCATGAGTGTAAAACTCAATTTACATTCACAAATTGCAGATTCGGTTACCAGCACCTCAAACAAATGGGTTCATCTGCTTACAGTAATTAGCTCAAGCTCAAGGAATGTTTGAAAAACTGCTGGTAAAACCTACTGCTTCACACATTCTCCCTCATCATTTCGATCATTTTGTTGTACATCTCTTGTGGGGCATCCAAACCCCAGATGAAGTCCAGGTGCTCCCAGTGCTTAATGTCACGGTGGTACACCAATTTGGGTATCTGTGTTAGCAGTAGAGCCACATCTTGAGGATCTGCCAGAGTGTCCTGCCCACCTGACCACAAGGCTGTGGGTACCGTCATGTCCCGCACGCTGTACACGGGAGGGGATGACTGATAGGGGAGAAGCAGGAAGAGACTTTAACACTTTAAGCACTGCTCAGTTCCACTACTGACTCTCAGAGTGACAGCAAACATGACACATTCATCCTTACAAGAGTCTACAGTATTTCAAAAATGCCCTGGACAGACAAGTTAGTATAGTTAGTGGTGAAAATAGCTTAAAGGGAAATTTTCATCATGTAGTCATCCTCCTGTAATTTCCAAACCTGTATGACTTTGTCTCTTCTGTGGAACACAAAAAAGGATACAGTATTTTGAAGAATGTTACTAACTAAACCGTTTCGGTTTTGGAAGTCAGCAGGAAGCTTTTTGGTTAGGATTAGGGCTGTTTTGTGTTCAGCAGAAGAAAGAAATGTGTATATAATGATGGGTAAATGATGACAGTTTTCATTTATGGGTCCCTTTATAGGCAGAAATAGGTAAGTCCTCAATGTTACCTGATTATAATGTGCCATATTTCCAGCTTTTCCATAATCATATGCCATAAGGCTACTGGATTTCACAGCCTGTATTAAGAATACAAGAAATATATTTAAGAACAGGTAAAAGTATAAAGTAGAATGTTCATATATTTGATAGTGCCTTTACATAGTTTTATTTGTTTATGTTAGGTTGTTCATTTTTTTGATGGTGTATTTTGTATAGAGTAGGGTTTTTTGTGTGTTTTATTATCTTTACAAGTAATTGCTAACTACAATTATTCAGTGTTTTGCTGTATCTACAGTACAAAGGTTGTGCTCACATATGAGTGCATTTGAGAACACGTGCAAGGCAATGTTGTCAAGCAGGTCCAGAAAAATGTCAAAGTCATCTGACCTGTGTGTGTGCCTTACCAAAAAGCCCCTATTGAAACACCTCAGTGCTTCTCTGCTCTGTCACGTCACACTGATATTTTGCTCTGAGACAGATTAAAGGGTTAGTTCACCTAAAAATGAAAATTCTGTCATTAATTACTCACCCTCATGTAATTTCAACCCCATAGGAGCTTCGTTAATCTTCAAAACACAAATTAAGATATTTTTGATGGAATCTGAGAGCTGTCTGACCCTTCCATAGACAGCAACGCAACTGAAATGTTCCCAAGTCCACGAAAATACTTTTTGTGTGCAAAAGAAAAAAAGAAATAATGACTTTATTCTATCACTCGTCACATCGTAATATATCCGGCGTGACGCAGCTGACACAGAACAGCATACGTTGTTTACAGGGTGATGCTGAGGAGACGAATTGTTGAATAAAGTCGTTATTTCTTTTTTTTCTTTTGCGCACAAAAAGTATTTTTTAGCTTCGTATAATTGCGGATGAACTACTGATGTCACATGGATTATTTTACCGATCTCTTTGCTACGTTTCTGGACTTGGGAACATTTCAGTTGTGTTGCTGGGTCAGACAGCCTTAGATTCCATCAAAAATATCTTAATTTGTGTTCCGAAGATGAACGAAAGTCTTACGGGTTTGAAACAACATGAGGGTGAGTAATTAATGACAGAATTTTAATTTTTGGGTGAACTAACCCTTTAAGGAACTGTTGCAACTTCTGGTGGTTGTGCTTTCACTCATTTTGAGGAAATAATGTGGGGATGTTTTAAAATGTATTGCAGGTGGAGAGGGACATTTAGTAAGGCCTCGTTTATACTGCCAGTTAAATGTGACACAATTCCGATTTTTTTGCTCATGTGACACACATCGGATCTGTTCTATGACAGTGTAAACAGGAAAAAAGCGCATGCATTCAGATATTTCAAGATCGGTTTTGGGCCTCATTCATATGTGGAAATAAATGGATTTTCTGAGGCATTGCATTCCGTACGTCATTAAAACTGCGACAATTTGTTACTACTTCATAGTTTAATGACGTCATATGTGACCCGTGCTGACAAAATGAGTGTAAATTCAAAATTAAAACTGCGACAAATCAAAATGAGTGTAAATTCCACACGGGCTATTTTGACCAACAGGCAAAAAATAAATAAATAAATAAATACCCTGAAAAAAAAATGCTCCAGGTAGTATTTACACATTTGAAATTATCTTTATTTGTACATTTTCTGAGAGGATTGCCTTTTCTCCGCTCACTTATTACAGTATTTCAGTATTCACACAAACATCATCTGTTCTGTCTAAAGTGAAAAACGCTGAAAAACTTGGGGGAAAACATCTGATGCGTAACATTATATCCGTGCATTACAGTAGGATGTCTAGTATCATGTATCATAATGTTAATCTAACAACAAAAGAAAAGAGAGAATCACGAGCTGCACTTCATTGAACTGCTTTTGTAGTTTAGTAATCAATTTATTTGTAATGAACGCTTACGTTATTTTTACATTTGATTATTTGTTTTTTGTACATGAATGCTTTAGTTTAGATATAAAATGATAAAAGTAATGCTTTAGCAAAGATAAAATAAAAAATAGCTGTATTGTGATTATTAATATAGTAATTTATAATAAGAAAAGATGGACTTCTCTCTACTGACTTCAAATGGGTGTGACTCATTTTTTGTCCGATTCCAACAAATCATAAATCATTTTGAAGGTCTTTTAATGGAGAATGTCTTTTTTTTTTGGTTTTTTTTTTTTTTTTTTTTTGTCAGCATAGGTCACAGTATTCTCATGAGGAAGCACATTTGGAGGCGGTAAATGACTACAACGCATGCGTGATGTTTCAGGTGGTATGGCAAGTGTAAACACATGAATCGGATATGGGTCACAATTGAAAGAACGTGTAAACGGACATCCAAAAAATCAGATGTAGGCAACATATTAGAATTGGGCATCAAGACCTGCAGTGTAAACAAGGCCTTAGACGTCAAGTAGAAACTGTGTTTTTATGTTTGTTTTTTGTTGTTTTTTTTTACCTGAGCCCAATGAACCATGTTCTGGACAGAGGTTCCTGCTGGGCAGTGTGTTGTGTACACAGGTGTTCTGCTCTGAAAGAAAGATGAAGGAACTCATGAAGGAACATTCTCAAATTCACTGGCATTAAAAAGCATGATTTAACAAAGCGAGTGCTATACCATGTTCAGGTTCTTCTCATCAAAACCACAGAGTAGAAAGAAAACATTCCCGCACAGCACACTCAAAGGCTTTCTGCTGCAGAACTCAGTGGCAAAAAACTTAATCAGCTCATTCTGAGGAAAGAAGTCCTTTTGTCCGAAGAGATCCTACAAATGTAAAAAAGAAAAATAATAATTTTTTTATCTTATTTTTTTTTTTTTTTTTTGAGTATTTAAATTTTTTTTTTTTTTTGATAAGTGTTTTTTTTTTTTTTTATATTTTGTGTTTTTGTACTTATGCAGAGTGTTTCAAATCCTTTCTCTTAAAGGACAGATCCTTAGATGGCAGCTCTAGACAGATCCTTAGATGGCAACTGCCTAGGTAGGCAATAGGGTAGTTTTCTAGTTTCTGGAACAGAGCTATAGTATAGTGTTACAAACAAAATGCTCACCCAAATGAGAAACTCTGGAATAACAGACAATTTGGTCATGGGGCTTTTGGTAAACCCCACTGTGGCGACAGGAGCCAGAGCAAAGAACATCTTGATTTTGCTGGCCAGCTCCGGCATTGTGGAGAAAGCGATGAACGCTAAGAAGCAAGAATAGGAAGTTATGCATCAACATTTCAAGAAGAAAAAAATATATAATATATAAATATATAATGTAATATAAATATAAAAATATATAAGGCTTGGAATCACATCATGCATAGCAAAAAGTGTGAAGTACTGTAGCTGCTGTGAGCTGTGAAATGTTCCCACATAATAACACGTATGATAATTCATTTGCCTTCTGCCAGTGTGAGAAGATGCATAATGCACAACAAATCTCTGAGCATATTTTGTAGATCAGTGATTTAATGAATAGCAGATCAAAATAGTGAATCACTCTAAAATGCTTAGAGAATAGGTGATACCTATAGTGGTTCCCTGGGAATGGCCAACATAAAAGATTTGCTCCTGGCCAGTGGTCTTTGTAATGAAGTTTATCACTGCAGGAAGATCCTTTTTAGCCAGTTCATCATGACTGGCTCACACACACACACACACACACACACACACACACACACACACACACACACACACACATACAAACAACACAGAAAGAAAAACAGATTTTTTTTTAGTTTGGTATTCTGGCTGATATATTATTAAACCAACAGAAAATTCCAAAAAATAAGAACTAGATCTGCATTTCCTGAAGGAAATACCAAAGCTTGCAAGGCAAGAAAAAGAGTAATGTCAAACTTTTAAGTATGACTAGGTTTCAAGCTCCTAACACAAGTAGCAGCTGAAAAGAGGAAATAAATGCTTGAATAAATACAAGGAAGATTTACAAGAAAAATATTTATATTTTAAATTAACTGCTCTTTTGAACTTAAAGAACCCTGAAAAAAAATGTATCACAGTTTACACAAAAATATTAAGCAGCACAGACGTTTTCAAAATTGACAAGACATTATTTTAGAGTACCAAATCAGTATATTAGAAGGATTTCTGAAGGATCATGTGACACTGACGACTAGATGCTGAAAATTTAGCTTTGATCACAGGAATAATTGACATTAATAAATATATTTAAAAAGAAAACAGTTATCTTAAATTGTAATTGTATTTTAACAATATTACTGTTGAACTGTATATTTGATCAAATAAATTGCTTTGATGAACATAAGAGACTTGTGGATTGTAGTGTATGCACAAAAATTATTTTCAAACTTTTATCTATTATAAATTTCTTAAACAGTAGAAAGGTTGTAAGCCACATGCTAAACGCTTTCATAAAAATCATTCTTGTACCTGAACTGCCAGTATTCTTTCTGTTTAGGGTCAAGGCTGACATGTTTTCTGGACCAGGTGTTCCCACGGCTGTTGCCTATCCACACATCAAATCCAGCATCGGCTAACAGGAAACCCAGGCTAGTGTTGGGCAGGTTTGTCACCCAGTTACTTCCAGCAGCAAGAAGACCATGTTGGAGGAACACTACAGGCTTGGCTTCTGAAATATGAATTAAGAGACCAAAAAATGTCACCAAACCTTTCAATGGAAATTGTAAACTGAATCAAAAATACTTGTATATATTTTTAGAGATTACATGTTTGGCCAGCAGAGGGAGTATGTACATAAGCTTTATACTGATAATGCCATCCTTTCTTTTTTGGGACCTTTATCATGAATATCTGTCAGAAACAGGAAGTGAACTGGTCCTCTTAGTAGCACAAACAGACCTTGAGCTGATAGCATTGTTTGACTTCATACCAGCCATTCCTTCACCCCCCCCCCCCCCCCCCCCCCCCCCCCTTTAAACCCTGCAACTCTCACAGCAAGACTTTGGAAGTGGTGCAGAGCTGGAGACTTTCAGTTTTACATAACTGCAGAATAATCCCATGGAGATCAGTTGCACAATGAGTCAGACTGGTTTTATGGGAAATTAAGTTCAAAGGAAATCACTGCTTCAGACCTCATATATTAATCTGTTCATGTTGGTTGCATAGGATTTTGAGAAATGTAATACAATTTTCATTGTCTCAAGTCATCAAGTAAAAAATTCTATATTTTTTCTTACACCTTGAATGCATGTGCATGTACACATCTTAGATATTATTTTCCTTTGAAATATATTTTTAAATGTAAAAACTAGTTTTTACAAATATCATCAATTATTAATGTTAATCCTTCCTTCTCATAAAACTCAAGTTATCTGAAATTTTAAGAGACTAATACACTGTCATGGTTTTTTTAACGTTTCTAATTGTTTGTTGATTTGGCAGACAAGGTTTTTCTAATATTAATTATGAGTGAAGCAATTTTGTTAAAAATCGTCATTTTATCTAATAATAAAATCAACACAGAGAAAATAAAAATTACTTTTCATTTTTAAAAGATCATCCTGGCGTTTTTCATTTTAACTCCAAAATTGTTCCAGAAGAGTTGTATTAAAGTCATTGTGTGTACGGATTGCATTTTTAAAGTTTTTTTTAAATGAATTACTCGATCTGGAGAAAAGAACGAGTGTGTATTTTCTCAGGTGAGACTGTCTATGTGAAACTTCACTTGGTGCTAAAAAGTATTGTCATTCCTTGGTGTTCTTTCGCACCAAGCAGTACACTGTCTCGTGTGACTTGCAGAACTGGGACAGCAGGAAATGAGTCGCATATCCCGTGTGCCATCTCAGAGCTTCAGTGCTTATCACACTCAACGTCACACCACTCAGCATCAGCCATCCACTAAAAACAAACAGCTTGATGGCTGTTTACTTATTTATCATATATCTGAATTTATTATTTACCTTTACCAGCTCTCAGCACACACAGCTTTAAGATCACCATAAAACAAAAATTGCTCACAGGGTTTGTCTTGTTAACTTGGTCTTCAAAATTCCCAGTCTTCCTGATTAAGTTTGGTTATAAATGTACCGAACAGATTTCCACATGCTCATTTGCATAAGCCAATTTTATTCTGAAGGTCAAACACAAGAACGCAGCCAACAACGCTCTTAATCTAATACAATGAGTGAAAAGCAAAGATGCACAAGGCCAAAGTTTCTCAAAGGCCCTCAAATCCTCCAGCAGAGGGATTTGTGTCGGGGAAATGTATTCTCATTTAGAAAAACATGAGACATTGTGTTAGCACAGTGAGGAAGAGTGGAAGCTGATGTATGGCTGCTGAATTGGTTTTCCGCTCCAGTGGCGTCCCTGGCGAGATTAGTGTGAGAAGCATGAGCTTTAGAGATCTCTCTGCTCATTAATGAAATATGGGGAGCGCTAAATATCAGACTGAATACTGATTCCAGAAGCACTGTTGTACAGGACCGAGAACATTAACACCACAATAACACCCATCTGAACTGATTTTAGCCTGATTTATCATCATTATCCTTTGTTTTTCAGCTGATGATGTTATAGCTGGTATTGATGTATTGTATAGACAACTACTATAATACTTGATAAAATAAAATGATAAAAATGATAAAAGGCAGACATTTAGTTTTATACTGTTTTTTTCTAAATTAATTAAAAATAAAACACTTAACTATATATATATATATATATATATATATATATATATATATATATATATATATATATATATATATATATATATATATATCATCCACACTATATATATGTGTGTGTGTGTGTATAGACACCTACTATAATACTTGATAAAATAAAATGATAAAAATGATAAAAGGCAGACATTTAGTTTTATACTGTTTTTTTTTCTAAATTAATTAAAAATAAAACACTTAACTATATATATATATATATATATATATATATATATATATATATATATCATCCACACTATATATATGTGTGTGTGTGTGTGTGTGTGTGTGTGTATACTGTACATATGTATGTATATATATATATATATATATATATATATATATATATATATATATATATATATTATAACACTAATTTAATTAATTTATGAAACAGAATCTTCTAATAACTTCACACCATCACGAGAGGTCATGAGATCTTGATATTTATGAGAAGAAAACCCTAAGAAGACATCATGTGTGGGTTGTGTTAGACGAGTGTGTTACAGGAGTTCCTCCTCCGTTCGAGACTGACTCATCTAAAACCATTTCTCTCCCCTCTTTAAATTGCTACGTGACTATTAAAAACCACAAGATGTTAAGATGTTAAGGTTCACGGCCACTTTAGTGAGGACAAAAAGCTCACATCTTTAATAATTCACGCCAAACAGAAGCATGAATGGGCTCATTCAAATCTTTTGCCACACCAGCTCAAACCTTTATCTTGTCCATCCTTATTTTTGACCCCATGTGGGATTCGGTTGATGCTCAGGATGTACTCATCCTCAGTGACCACTTCAAATTCTTCAGCTGGGTAGCCCCAGTGTCTGATGATCTCACTCTACAAGAGACAAACACAACATTAAACATGGGCAAAGTCCATGAGAAGTATGACAGCATGGAGAAATCAATAGAAACACACCTACATGTAAGATAAATTAAATTAAATAGGACAGCAAACACATTCCTTCTCTCTTTAGAAAATATAACACTTCAAAATAGCACAAGCATTGTTCTATTCCGATGAAAGCAGTATAATGTCATCCATTTGAAGAAGAAATATAAGACCTATGGATTTTTTAAGAATAGCTACATTTCTACAAGGTCTACAATAAATGTCATCAACGTGGCAGTATTTTTAAATGTAATAAAAATAGAAAACACCAGTTCAGCTTAAATTCTTAGTTTAGTCATTTGTCTTTTCAAGAGCACAATTATTTCAGCTGTATGGTGTCACACTGCTCCTCCTCCTCCTCCAGATATGAGATAAATTATAATCAGAGACTTCAAAGAAACTGTGTGAGCTTGTTGGTTCCAGGCCTGCCATGCAATCTCCCCATGCATAATTAAAGGCTCTGCAATTTCCCACTCCCCCTGGGTCTTCTGTCTGCTCATTCTACTTTAGGCCACTTAAGGATAAACCCACTGCTGGCTCAACACACATTATGGGGAGAGTAAGCACTGGGGGATGTGCTTCTCTCTCTCTCTCTCTCTTATTCACCCTCTTTTCATGCAGAAATAGTGTGTTGGAAACAAGAAATATTTTGTGAGCTTCTGCGTAATGAAAACGCAAGAGGAAAGTCTGATGAAATGCAGAATGTGATCAACTACTGAAAATAACTTCACAGCTGCATTTTATAAAGAATACAATTCTCCCTGGAATCAAGAGCAAATATATATGAGCGGCAAATAATTTGAAGTATATTTTTTTATTATATTTGTGTCATTTTTTTATAATATTTTTGCCCATCTAAATTAATGAGCAGAGAGAACTATAAGTAAGCAATTTGTTATGGATCTGAGTTCCTTTCTACATTATTCATTCATTCACTTTTTAGCAGTCCAACATAGCAACACTTAAAGGGATACTCCACCCCAAAATGAAAATTTTGTCATTAATCACTTACCCCCATGTCGTTCCAAACCTGTAAAAGCTCTGTTCATCTTCGGAACACAATTTAAGATATTTTGGATGAAAACCTGGAGGCTTGAGACTGTCCCATAGACTGCCAAATAAATAGCAGTGTCAAGGTCCATAAAAGGTATGAATATCATATCACCATATGCTGTGTATGCTCTTCTGTGTCATCCGTGCCACAAGGATGCACTGTTTTATTTAAAATCAAAGCTAAATACATGTAGAAACAGTGCATTCTTGTGGCGTGGATGACACAGAACAGTCTGATGGCAGATGGAGTATTCTGGCCCTGTCCCAAGTGGCACCCTAAACCCTCACGGTCTTCCTCTAAATCGGCAATTTTATGACGTAATGCCACTTTGACTGTCGCGTAGAAGTCTGCTGCGGAGGGAGTGCTCGCGAGCACCCTTTTGAATGCTGAAATGATGAATGGGACACCCTACAGTCTCATGGACTTAACGGACGTGGCGGCCATTGTAAGTCTGCAAAACCGAAAGTGCACATGATGTGTTCCATTTGGGACAGGGCCTCTGACGACAACTTTCATACCTTTTATGGACCCTGACACTGCTATTTCCTTGGCAGTCTATGGGACAGTCTCAAGCCTCCAGGTTTTCATCCAAAATATCTTAAATTGGGTTCTGAAGATGAACAGAGCTTATACTGGTTTGGAAAATCATGGGGGAAACTGATTAATGACAAAATTTTCATTTTGGGTTGGAGTATCCCTTTAACTAATAGGTATTTACACACCTTAAAAATGACACACTTCACTTATTATTATTATTATTAGATTTAGTTTTTTTCCCAGTAAATCTTATCTCTGATTATGTATAATGGACTTCTCCAGTCATTCACTCCACTTAAACCCTTCCAGTTACCTATCATTGCCTGCAAGCTCACATTCAGATCTGTCTCCATCCAATCAGCAACTGATGGATAGAACCAAGCCCCTGCCCATCATTTTTCCTTTTCTAATATTCTTTTTCACTGAGATATACATCATAATCCAAATATCTGTTGCTACTTCTGTTGCATCATGACTCTGAAAGGAAAGTTCACCAAAAGATAAAAAAAAAAAGATTTTACAGAATAAACTGAATAAAAGAAATAACAGAATAAACAGAATTTTATTTTTTGGGTAAACTATTCTTTTAACTATTCTTTTAATTTTGAAGGCCCAGTAGTCTGCTTGTGAAAGGAAATATGTGAAACGCAGAGTATAAAAACCAGTTATTGTATTAAAACCAACAAATCACTGTCTTATCAGCATTTCTGCAAATGGTTACCTGACCTGTGCAAATTGTCAAACAATGATTATGAGATATCAGTATTTATTTTGAAAAATCTTGTTTCATATCTAACCACACATGAAAGTGCACGAATGTCACTTAGAGTACAATTTCCTTTCAGAGTCCGTGGGAAAATATGTTACATAAAGCTGTCTTATGTCAATTATGAAAAATAAAAATAGATAAACTGGTGAATTATGTTTCTGTTCCCCGTTTATTAACTGTTCCATAATTCCAAATTTGTTTAATTTTTTTCAGTTTCAATTATTTAAATTTATTTTTAATTGGTTTTCAGATGTATTTCTTAATAATTATACTGTACTTCAAATGAGTTAAGTATACCAAAAGTACAACAACAGGGTATTTTTATTAAGCACATACAGGTAAATATGTACATGTATTTCAAATATATTTAAGCATATTTTTTTTCTACTAGGGGAATATTCACTTTCACAAGTGATAATGTGGTGAAGTGTTCTGCATTCCGCTTCCAAGAGCCACATTGAATCATAGGAGGACAAATGGCAAAATGTATTTTCTTATAGAGATGGTCATCTAATGAATCCACTCCTCTTTAGAGCATGTGACAAAATGGAGAACTGGAAATAATATTACAAATGTTGTGCAAAGTTCACTTAATAAGGCATGACATTCACAAGGTCAGCTAAAGCAGGTAAAGCTAGAAAAATAGACATTTTTATCTAAATGGAGCATTTTATGTATGTATGCTGTTATAAAAATCACATTGATTTACATTACAAGCTATCAGAATTTCATCTTATTTTTGGCCATATAAATAACAACATCTGCACCAAATTGCATTATTTTTTCTTAGCTTTTTTCTTTTTCTACTTTGAGCACCATATTACAATTCAGTGACTCTGCATTCTCACAAAGTAAAGAGTATTGTACCCATAGCTGATGAACAGTATTGTCCCCAGGAATGTTGCTGAATGACTTCATGGGATGTCATTGCAATGCGATTAATGGCAAAAGTAACCCAATATACCTCATTCTCTGGTGTGCACTTATTGACAGTTTGCTGTAGAGTAATGAAGAACACTCATTGCAGCTTATTACACGTTATTTATTACTGGCTACTTACGATGTTCATATTTACTTCAGGGTCCAGTCCTATCTTGTCCTCAACAGGCGGCCTGCACTGAATGAGCCCAAATGTAAGCAGTACCAGAGACAGCACCAGCCATGACATCTTTCTGTTAAACATTTACAAACAGTGAATTAACATACAGGGTCTCCAAAGAAGACACACTAATCTAAACCAGTGTTAAAAAGCTATGCTAATTGTTTTTTTTTTTTAATTGCTAGATTGCTAATTGCTAGATTGTTTAGAGTTGCTCAACGTGTGACTGTAAAGTAGGGATACATAACATGAAAGTACAAGGTCAATGTAGCTAAATCTTTGTTTGTTCA
Organism: Cyprinus carpio; assembly: GCF_018340385.1. NCBI lineage: Eukaryota > Metazoa > Chordata > Actinopteri > Cypriniformes > Cyprinidae > Cyprinus > Cyprinus carpio. The sequence goes on from NC_056608.1 coordinate 10,383,276, forward strand.
GACAAAACAAGCTGCCAAAACAAACACTGCTGAACATCACTACTGTACTTTATTATATGAAAGCAGAAACCAAATCCAAAAATATGTTTGGAAAAAATATACTTCTTTTTTTTTCAAAATGTAAACATTTATGTCAACAAAAATATTGTATAAGGTAGGCTATTACACAGACAATATTATTTGTCTCCATTGTATTTATGAGTTAAAGCGAGGTTTTAATGTTTGATTTTACAACCCTGCGTTTTCACAAAACGAAAGCAGTTCACGTATTGTAGCACATCTGAATGGTTTTGAATGACAGGTAGTCAAGCCAATGCATTTGACATAATAACAAACGCACGAAAGTCAGTCGGTGCAAACAAAACGTATAAATCACTGTAATTACATGGTAGCTTCACACCTTCATCGTAACACACTTCTTCGTACAGTAAATTCGTTTATCGCTAATTCATTGAGTCGCCACAACGTAATATTCCTTGCAGCATATTAATAAACAGGATCGTTTTAATCGTTTTAAGCTGATCGAGAACGATCTGATGGAGTGTGGTTAATGGTCATAAGCACTGAATAAGGAAAAAAAAAACATGCTCATTTAGTGAAACTCACCCAACTTCGGTTGAGACCTCCATAGCAGCGTACTGGAATCAAAAGTGTGGAGCCTCAGTGACACTCTGATAGCGATGAAAGCGCTTTAACATCAGCTGACAATGACATCATGACCTGATCACTGTTCTTGAACGCCTTTAATCAATCAGTCCCCCTCCTGAAGAAGTGGGATTAATTTATGCAAGACCTGCTTTCTTCCTGATTAAAGTACTCCATTATTATTTTAATGTTTGTCAAACTGACGTCGTAATTAGGTTACTTTTTTGTTTTTTGTTTGTTTGTTCGTTTTTTTTTTAGATGAGACTGAATATATGTATATATAAATATATAAAATGTGCATTGCTGTGGTCACTGAGCCAATTGTAGGCTACAATAATAAATATTTTAAATTGCTGTTAGTACAACGAAGAACTCTTAAATATATTTGAGTTCGTACTCTGTCTTCAATGTACCTGTAAAACCTGCATATAACTTTATATTATTATTATTTTGATGTTTGGACATGTTGTGCATTCACATCAGTAAAATATTGAAAAACGAAGGGAATGTTTTGGTTGGCCAACTCAAACATTTCAGCCTTTCATAAATCTTAAAGGGACAGGGTGCTAAATCGAGTGTGATCTTCAAACGAGCAAGATCGCTTTGCTATTTTACATAAGCAGTTTTTATGTACCTTTTCTAAAAATGTCTCGAGTTCTAATAGTTGGTGCTGGACTTACAGGCAGTTTATGTGCCTCTCTGCTGCGGAGGGAGCTGCCCAACAAAGTAAATATAGTCGTGTGGGACAAATCTCGGGGTGCAGGTTAGCATCTTATTTGTTTTTACTCACAGAGTGTTTGTTTTATGTACTGATGTGAAACACCTTATTGAGTGGCGGGTGTCTCGTGCATTTAAATAATTGAATTAGTGGTATGTGCAACAAACTGTCATTCGTTAAACACAAGTCAAAACGCTGTTCTAAACTGCTGACATGCTGATCTATAAATGAGAAAGGGGAGCAGACAATAAGCAGATATGATACGAGCTAACTTCAACTTTATTATTAAAAAAGTTTTCGACGTCAAATCCCTTATTGACTCTTCGCCTTAAAGAGCAGACTGATGCAAGTCTTCTTTGTATTTCTATACACGATAAACAACCTGGAGGCAAGTCTTGAACTTTGTCCTTCGAGCAGTTGATTAGATCGTGGATGATAAGATGTTAACAAAGCGAAATAGTTAAAGCTGACCCATTACAGCCAAATTAAATAATGCCTTTTTTTTTTTTACTCAATATTGGTAAAAACTATTTACTATTGGTAAAAAACGTACCTATTAAGGTAACCAAAACCTACATTTAGACATTTTTAGTGCACAAGATATTGATTTTAGTACAAGAAGTTATGTTAAAATATTAATCATGCACACAAAAATATTGAATTTCATTTTAAATGACAAAAGCATTTCAATTAAGATGTATGTCATTAGATTTTTAATTTTTGTGTGGTTTTATTGGGCACATTTTGGTACCCTTTAAGCACACCCCTGTTCCGGTTAAGTTAAATGTTTTATTAAAAAATCTTGTTTATTTTAAACAACCTTTTTTTATAGAATAATTCAAAAATGTTTTATTTGAAGGTACAAAGTCAATCACAAAAAAAGAGAACACTTAAATCAAACAACAAGACATTCAGTTTGATCAGTTATATATTCATAGTGAAGAGTCATTTAAGCACATTGCAGACTAGTCCACATTCCGCTAAAGAACACATATTCAAAAATCAAATAAAGCAAACCAATAAAACATTTCATTCATGGGGATGATGTACACAGAATCTAGTCTCATTATGAAGCCTCTTATTACAGTAAATGGACGTCAACTTATACGTAGTCTCTTAAGGCTGAAGTACATTACACAATTTTTGCCCTGATTTTCCACCGATTTACAATCTGGAGAAGTTGACACTAGTTGCCAAAGGTCAGAGCTAGTCTGATGATTTGAGATGACATTTAATAGAAAATCACATAGTGTATGATGATCACAGACTCAGATTTGTTAAGCTTCAGACTTTGATTCCATCCAGTCAGAGGAGATCAAACATGTTTGATATTTTCAGCAGATTTTAAAACACATTGTTTTCATTTGTCCAGTGTCTCCTAGCAACAACATGCACATTTCTGCGTGAGTTTGTTGTGATCGGAAGGAATTTAATGTCTGGTAGTGTGTGTTTTCCTTTGTGACTATTTACAAAGTCAGTAAGTGTATGATGCCTGGTGTTTTAAAAATCTGTTCACATTATAAAAGTCGTGTAGTGTATTCCAGCCTTTAGTCACTATTTTCCTGGACAGATATGACAGGTTTCTGATACCTCCTCCTTTGAATGGACGACATGCCTCTTTCATCTTTGGGCATAAACTATAGTAATGTCTAGATTTTGTCACCTTATAGATGTGAAAATAAGTTATTAACCATTTTATAAAGATTAACTTAGACATTCAGTGTGGAAGAGCTTAAAGGGAGCACACTGAGCTTAATTGGAGCAGCAATCATTTTTTAATATGTTTCATATAATATTTATTAAAATGACAAGATTTTGCTAAATAAATAGTCTAGGTCATGTATTAAGTTCATACACATTTTAATATGAACAACTATTATTAACTATCTATAAAATTATACTTTTTCTTATCGATGTCACTGAAGCTGTGTGATTTTCGTAGTAGTGCACATTTTAAGCTCACCTTGAAATAATATGAAATCTTTAAAAATAACAGCAGTGTCAAACCACAGACCATCAAAGAACTTTAAACCTTAATGTAAATATTATGGATTTTAAAGTACAAGCCTGTGAAGTAATAACAGTTTTATACAGCTAGTCAGCCAACTGTGTTCTTTAGCATCTGCGCCATGTTGCTAAAACTTTCTTTTGGATCTAACTGAAATTATTTCACACATCCAAGTTCCAGGTTATAATATGCAAAAGTCTGAACAGTAATCTCTTAACTTTAAACAGTAAGTAGTGAAACTTACCCAAAATAAAGGCTTAAACATCTAAAAATTACACAAGCTACACTTTTGGTGAAAGATTTCAGGCAGATTACAAAATGGCCGCCAGAAAGTGTGAACACATAGATACCCATATCTCAGTGTGCAATTGTCTGATTGACTTGAAAATTGATATGCGGCACTGTGATCTGCACTGTGAAATTTGATCTGCACTGCACTGGATCTGCTGCACTGTGCGTCACTGAAACCTGGCTGAGTGAAGCCATTCCGGATAACGCACTTCATCTGCTGGGCTACCAGCTGTTTAGAGCGGATCGTAGTTAACAGAGAAAATGAGAGTAGGTGGATTGTGTTTTTACATCAAAGAAAGTTGGTGTTCAGATGTAACAACGCTGAAAAAGGTATGCTGTACTAGAGGCACTCTTCATAAACTGTAAACCTTTCTACTCACCGCGGGAGTTTTCCTCATTCATTCTCGTGAATGTGTATGTTCCTCCAGATGAGTGTGTGAGCACCGCGATGCAACAGTTGGCTGAACAAATAACTGAAATGGAGCAAAGGTTACCCGGACTCTATTTTAATAATTCTTGGAGATTTTAACAAATCACATCTTTCCTGTGAACTGCCAAAATACAAGCAGCATATTACATGTACCACCAGAGACAGTAATATACTAGATCACTGTTACACCACAATAAAGGATGCATATCACTCTAGTGTTGTCAAAAGGCCCGGTACTACAGTACCAAGCCGGAACTGAAAAAATGAAAATGTTACGGTACCAGTTTTTTTTTAAGTACCGGTGGTACCGAGTACCCGGTCAACCTGGTTCTTGGTGCGCTACCCGAAAGGTCTCTTCATAAAAGCACTGAGAAGAGTTGACCTCAAAAGGAGGAAACCTCTCTCTCTTGCGCGCTCTACAAGCACCTCCTTCTGGCAGAGAATTAATTTGCATATGCCGCTGTGGGAAACACTGCTTCTGTTATAATTACTATGAAATATTTTAATTTGAATGTTGGATTGAAATGAACATTGTTATTAGAGTAGTTAATCGTTAGCATAAGCGCGGCTAACGCTAATATAATGAGCATTAGAATTAAGTTTCTTTATTAACTATTTAATGCTACTATAATTTTTATTAGGGTAAAAAAAACTGGATGACATGATGATATTTACTGTTTTTAAACACTGGAGGCTTTTTAATGAATTGTGAATCTAGAATATACGTGTTAGAGAATGTACAAATTAACAAATCAAATTGTCAAATCAGTCAGAAAAGCAGTTCTGGGCTTTTTTTATTTATTTTTTTAGCTAACTTGGTTGTTATTCTTGGCTTTAAAATTCAAAATCCCTTTAAAATTAAATATCTACACAGTTTGGATTAAATGAAAATATAGTCAAATTTTTAATTAGCATGTTTTTGTGTTTTGCTTTGGTACCGAAATTGGTACAGAGAACCGTAGATTTTCAATGGTATTGGTACCGAATACTGAAATTTTGGTACCGTGACAACATTAACTCTGTCCCACGAGCAGCTTTGGGGCTCTCTGATCACTGTTTGGTTCATCTTATACCGACCTACAGGCAGAAACTAAAATCAGCTAAACCCATTTTAAGGACTGTTAAAAGATGGACTAATGAAGCAGAGTGGGATTTACAAGCCTGTTTCAACCTCACTAATTGGAGTGTTTTTGAAGCTGCTGCCATCGATCTGGACAAGCTCACAGAGACTTCATATATCAGTTTCTGTAAGGATATGTGCAAACTCAAACAGCTTTGTCACGCCAAAGAGGATGCTTACAAAAGTGGGGATACATTTACATTTATTCATTTACCAGACGCTTTTATACATTTATTAAGTTTTAAGCATTGTTCAAATAAGTACAAGCTAGACAGAGAAAGATGAAAGACAAGAGAAATTTTTTTTTTTTTTTTTTTTTCAGATAGTGATGAAAGAAGTGAGTTTTCAGCTGTTGTTTAAAAAATGTAAGAGAAAAAGCATTTCGGATAGGGGATGGAAGATCATTCCACCAGTCAGGAACAGTAAACGAAAATGTTATGGAAAGTGATTTTGTGCCTCTTTGTGATGGTACCATGAGGCATAACTCACTAGTGAATCTCAGACTTCTGGAGGGGATGTAGACTCGTAAGAGTGAGTGGAAGTAGGCAGGTGCTGAGCCTGAGGCTGTTCTGTATGCAAGCATCAGTGTCTTGAACTTGATGCGAGCCGTAACTGGCAGCCAGTGCGGGGAAATAAAGAGAGGTGTGACGTGGGCTCTTTTGGGCTCGTTTAAGACCAGTCGTGCCGCTGCATTCTGAATCATTTGTAAAGGTTTGACTGTGCTTGATGGAAGTCCAGCCAGAAGAGCATTGCAGAAGTCCAGCCTTGAAATGACAAGGGCCTGGACGAAGAAGTTGTGCAGCATTATCCGTTAGGAAGGGCCTGATCTTTCTGATGTTGTGCAATGCAAACCTGCCAGATTTAGCAGTTTTTGCAATGTGGCCTTTGAAAGTCAGCTGGTCATCAAAGATAACACCAAGATTTCTGACCGAACTTGGTGGGGTAATTCTTGATGAACCTAACTGGACGGTGAAGTCATGCTGTAGATTTGGAGTTGCCGGGAAGACAAGAAGCTCAGTCTTTGCCAGGTTGAGCTGTAGGTGATGTTCTTTCATCCATGCCGAGATGTCCACCAGGCAGCCTGAGATCCGTGCAGCTACTCTTGGATCATCTGGCTGAAATGAGAAATAGAGCTGTGTGTCATCAGCATAGCAATGGTAGGTGAAACCATGTGTCTGTATGATGGGTCTCAGTGATGTAGTGTATATGAAGAAGAGGAGGGGTCCAAGAACTGATCCCTGAGGAACCCCAGTGACCAGAGAAGGGCAGTGGGGAGAGAGAACACAAACCTGCTGATGGTGATAGTCCTGGATGTGTGTTTGCTCACTAGCTGCTGCCTGTCTGTCAGAAAGCTGGTGGTCCAATGACAGAATGAGATGGGCACAGAGAGTGGTGTCCATTTGTCTGAGAGAAGATAAGGCATGATGGTATTGAAGTCCACAAATAGTATCCTTGCATAAGTGTCTAGGTGTTGCAGGATGTAAGTCCTGTGATGTCCTTCAAGTAAGCCAGGACCAGTCCCTCAAATGACTTCACAGACGTGAGAGTGACAGGTCTGTAATCATTAAGTCCAGTGATTTGAGGGGACCGGAATGATGGTGGAGCATTTGAGGCAGCAGGGAACTTCACACAGCTCCAGTGATCTGTTGAAGATCTGTGTGAAGATGGGGGGCAGTTGGTCAGTGCAGACTTTTAAACAGGCAGGTGAAACACCTTCTGGGCATGAAGATTTCTTAGATTTCTGCTTCCTGAAGACCCAGTTCACATCCTCTACAAAGACTTTAAGCACCAGGATGAATGGGGGGGGGGGGTGTTGGGGGGAGGGTTGCAGGGGGGATAGGTGAATGTGTGAAGTGCAGATCAGAGCCGATGGGGGGGGTAGTAGACTGGCCTGCTTTTGAAATCGACAGTAAAACACATTCAGATCATCAAATCTTGTATAACCAGGCCAGGAACAGACTAACGAAGGAGATTAGAGTGGCTAAAAAAAACCTACTCTGAAAAGCTGAGAAAACAGTTTTCAGGCAACAATCTGGCATCACTATGGACTGGTCTCAAGAACATCACCTTGTACAAAACCCCCCCCCCCCCCCCCACCCCCACAGTCTGTGGAGAATCAACAACTGGCTGACGATATGAATGTGTTTTACTGTCGATTTGAAAAGGCCAGTATAGCACCCCACATCCACTCTGATCGGCACTTCACACATTCACACAACAATCTTTTCCCGCAGGCTATATTCAGCCTGAACAATTAAACTTTCATAATTAGACATCGTCCATCACAACTAACATATTTATACACAGAATCCAAAATTTGTACACTTGTAAACTGAACACTTTGTAAATAACATACGTGCACACATAACATATCTGTACATTTATTTAAACAAATAATTTTTTTTTCCTATACTTCTATTCTGTATATAGTACAATATTAAATTCAGTTTTTTCTTATATTAGTGTTATATTCCATCCCTACTCTGTTATTCCTATGTATGTCTGCACTATCTCTGTACTTTCTTCTGGACTGGAAGCTCTTGTCGTCAAGTCAAATTCCTTGTGCGTGTAAACATATTTGGTAATAAAGCTCTTTTGATTCTGAAATTACAGTAGGTATATTGTAACAAACACATCAGTTGGTTAAGACATCAAGTAGGATAATAAATCATTTTTTTCTTTTTATAATCTGAGCTAAAAAATGGAATTGTGCTTCATGGGTACATGAGCTTAATACAGTTAATAGGTACGTTTACCCTACACAGAACAAATGTGGTTGGAATACAAAAAACACAAGAAGACCAGTGCTTACTGAAAATAAACATGAAAGATTTGTACACCAATAAATAAATGAATAAATACATATAAAAAAATCACCTTCATGTCATTCGAAACAAAGATATTTTTAAAGAAACCTCAGAGATTTCTGTTCATCCAAAGTCAATATCACCAAAGCTTCAAAAATATAATTGAAAGTATTCCATATTGAACAGTTTAATTCAAGTCTTCTAAAGAGACATCACTTAATAAGAGGAAAGGGTTTAATTTAGGAATTTCTTTACATTTAATCACTGGATTAACTTGCATAGAGAACATCAAATAGGCTGTTTGGTTTAACAGAAGATCAATCATTCTTGTTTTATGTAAGTAAACCATTACAGTTTTGAAACGAATCTAGTAGTTTTTAAATCAAGTATTTGGCCTTTATTTTGAAAATAAAAATAAAATAAAAAATGGTTTAAGAATAATCCCCAAAATATAGGCCTACACAATTTTTTTCCATAAGCATTTTTATTGCAGTGAATTGTATTTTTGCATAATATTCACACGATATAGGCTATATATAAGAAATTAAGTTTATCATAGACAAAGTGAGCTGCGCTGAGGAGAAGTTTTTTTTTAAAGCTTACCTGAAATACTTTTATAGAGATCAGTGCTGAAGTGCACTGTGGGCCTCTATGTACTGCATGCCTTTATAAGTGTTTTACAAGGGCTAATGAGATGTAGAAATATCCCAAGACCATAAAAAAGAGTGTTCTGACACAAATGTCTCCGACTTTTAACCTTTCAGCTTTTTTGCAGGCAGGCCAATATGTTCTTGTATACTTAATCATATTAGTAACATCACTTACAATGATTATAATGTTCCAAAACTCAACTACAAATATGCAACAACAAAAAAAGTTTTTTTTATTTTTGTCATTCGCAGCTTCCAAAAAATGTTTTAAAGTTGAAAAAACATAATTTTATGATGTTTTGAATATATCTTATCAGATATAACCACTTATTTACAACGTGTATTGTATTTTATAATATTTACTGTACAATAATTTTTGCACGTTTGTGCAATAGTAGTGTAATTACTGATGTTTTATGTATTTACAATGATGCTAAATCAATGTATGTTTTCATTCAGATATTTATCTATAATAATCGAAAAGCATAATTTTATTTGTCATATTGATTTTGACCTGGTGATATTTTGAATAGATGGTGAAGGTATTCTGCATTTATGTTATAGGGGGGAGAATGTCCACAAGCAGAAGTCCAAATGATCCTTCATGCACAGTTGATCTTGGTGCTCAATATATAAGTGCCACACCATACTACGCTCGTATTCACAGCAGGTAGGCTTCTTCTCTGAACTATATCTGATCTGTTATACTGTCGGTCTCATTTTATGAGTTTAAAGGTTTTTTTTTTCCTTTAATTACATGAAAATAAATATTTGGGTCTTGTAGTGACTAATGTTTTTTTTTTTTTTTTTTTTAGTTTTTATGAAGAACTCTTAGCACAAGACATTTTAAAACCTCTAGTTGCTCCTGTTGGGCATGATGTTAAAAGAAGAAGAAATTGTGAACTATGTGACACCCCATGGAGTCTCCTCCATCATCAAACACTATCTCAGAGAGTCAGGTAGATCATTTGTGTTTAACTACTTCTGCTGATTTTTTTTCTTCTGGTTTTGCTTCAAGTCATACTGATTAACTTCTATTCAAAAGTTTGGGGTCACCAAATATTATTATTAATACTTATTCAGAAAGGATGCATTAAATGATTGTATATTAAAATAGACAGTTAATTTAAATTGTAACAGTATTTTACAATATTACTGGATTTAGTGTGTTTTTTTTTATCAAATATATGCATCTTTGGTTAGCATAATAGACTTTTAAGCCATGCAAACTGTTTTCCATCAAAAATGCTAGGCAGTTTGTTATAATAAAATGTCTACATTTTATTTAAAACATGTATTAAAATAGCAAAAATAACATTCGCTGCAGCGTTTTCCATCAGGGCAATTTCACACAGAAATGCTTTTTATATATTTACACAATCAGAGAAGCAAGACGGATTTAATAACCGATTTTATCACTGTTCATAAAGCAGCTGTTTTTCATCAGCTATTTAATGACAGAAATGTGCTGCCAGAAAATTATTTTTGGGTCAGCAAGTTTTTGATTTTTGAGTATTCCAGCTGTTGTTCCTTTTAAATGTTACCTTTTTAGAAATATTTTTAGAAATGTCTGATTTCCTAGAGAGAGCGCAGTAGAATTTGGCAAGACCATGCAAGCTGATTTATGAACTCAGAGATCATGACTCTTTAAAAACAGTTCAGGATGTTTTGATATAGTGCAAAGAACAAAAAGCAGCAGTCAGATGGAGCTGCTTTAATGTGTGCAGCAACACTGAGAAACAACAATTTTTTTAAAGATCAGCAAAACAGCAAGGGATTTATGTGAAAAGTGAATTATGTGTATTTGTACTCAATTTATCACCATTGCCCTGATATTGATATCATATACTGCTATCAACATTGTTCTGTCACCTTATGCCTTTTGTGATAAATGATGTGTTAATTCACTTAAGATGTAGGCGTTTTTTCCATGTAACTCTGGGATTGGGTTTCTTTTCACCATTGCTCTTGTATCAGATGAAAGATCATGAAGAACTATTTGCATGTGCTATAAACCAAATCTTGACTTCTCAATGATACATAATCTGACCTTTCTTTCTGTCTGTCTGTCTTTGGAATTCTTTCTTTCCCTGTTTTTCCTTTTACTTGTTTTGCTTTGTGCAACATTGCCAAATGTGCTCCTCCGCACTCAGCAGGAGCAGAGGTGCTCTACGACCGACACGTCACTCACATTCACCGGAAAGACACTGGCTGGGAAGTGTGTCGCAAAGGGGGAATGCCGGAGCGGTTTGACATAGTGGTTTTAACCATGCCAGTACCCCAGATACTTCAGCTGCAAGGAGATGTGGAATCTTGTGAGTACATTACCACACAGCCATAAACACATACTGTACACACACATGTTGGCCTTAAAATTTAAATACTGTATGACTTTTGGTTTTGCGGTCTGCGGTCTTTGTTTCTGTTAAAAGTATCCCCATGAAGTCACATTTTATTATTTTATATAATAAAATATAAGAGCTGAACTGACATTCCTAATAAAGAAATATTCCCATTAATGCAAATTCATAATAAATCTGTTTCTGAGTTTAAGGACCAGGTTTACTAAACAGGGCAAATTAGCATTAGAGTGCAATTCCATAAAAGTGTGGATGGGAGAGGAAAATTCTGTGGGTGATTTTACTGACAATTCGCACATTGGGAGCAGAGTAGTGCAAATTACCGTCTGCTTTAAGACATGCTTTTTTGCACGTTAAATAATGCCACGAATTCCATTGAATTGATGAGCACAAATCTTAGTAAATCACATTGCGTGATTCATTTAAATACTCTCCTCCCATTAATTTACCGATCGAAAGGGAAACTCCTACAAATGCATATTCAGTAAGGTAAGTCGCAAAAGTAACTGATCGGTCTTGGTCTGGAGTGGGAGGGGTGTGGTGGGTCTGGTGCGATCAGACCACTTTGAGGGGCCCCTTCAAAACGCAGGGCCAGGTGCGACCACCAGTTGCACCGCCCAAAGGATGGCCCTGTGTCCATGCTTTTTTTCATGCTAATTTCCCACTGCATGTCTTTAGTAATCCTGACAGTAGTTTTTAAATGCCAAATTAGCTTTTGCACTGGCGCAAGCTAATAGTAAATCTGGACTATTTTTTTTACCTGCCTGGATCAGAATATAACTTTGATGCCTTTCTATTTTTTGTCAGCCATTTGAATTGGCTTTGTCTTTAATTAAAACACACAGACACACAATCAACTTTGCTAAGGTCAAAGGTCATCTCCTATTTTGGTTTGGATGTATCTACATATCCTAAAATAGAAAATCTTTATTGTAGTTTATAAAACGCTAAAATGTGAGAGACATGGGAAGTTATTCATTTTATTACTCAAATTTTATAATATTATAATATTGAAGATGTCTGAATTTTTGAAGCAGAACTCACTGTTTTTTATAACTGATTTATAGATATTTTTGTTTGTTAGTTTGGATCTCAGTTACTAGTCTGTTGCAGCACCAAACATTTTACCTTCAAAAGGTTTTGAGAAGGGTTTCATTTTTTCTGTTGTCACACAAATCTTTATTGTTTTTCATAGTGTCATCAATGTTGTACACAGTTGTTTAACATAAAAGGTGGGTTGAACAATAGCGAGATTGCGTGTTCAGTAATCTCAGATCTGCTTTCAAATGCACAGGTCCACCTCTCCTTTACATATATTCAGACTTTCCCTGTGCCAGTGGGCTTCAGAGACCCCATATCGTCATCTTAAACTGTTTTCCAGCTGCCTCACGGCTGCAGGTTAGCATCAGGGTCCAAATTGGTATTCTCAGTATGACGTGTTTGAAATGGTAAAACATAAGTCCTTAAGTAGAAATATGGAAATGGAAGAGTCAGATCTGGGCCTTCTGGGTGTTGGAGCTTCTGAGAAACTGTGAATAATGCAGGGTGTGAGGAGAAAGTCACAGGCTCAGAAAAAGCTGCATCGCAAATTAAGGGATGAATGAAAAATGGAATGAGACAGCTGAAAATGGTAGAGGAGTCGCTAGCAAAAAAAAAACCAGTGCTCTAAATGGTTGTAGTGTCACGCACAGAGCAGCAGAAGTAGGGCAGAGGCGGATGGGTCTCTACGCCGTTGATACGCTATGAAACGGCTGCGCTGGAGCAGCTGAAAAATTAATCTGAAGTGGTCCGGATGGAGATGGAGGCCATGTGATTAATGTCACAGTGCAGTTGCACAGGACTCCACATAACCGAATACAAGAAGAGGGTCGAAACTGTAAGAGGGCCATAAGATGTGAAAAGAAAAAAGTAAATGAAAAAATTCATGTGCAAATAGTTGGCCAGTTTTTTTTCTTAAATTCCCATTCAGAGTTGGAGGTGAAATTTATTCCATAGAGATTATGTTGATTTATTGTTTGGCAGACTGAAGTCAATGTAGGCTCTCATTTAACTGCTTCTCTGTCAAATCATAGTTATTTTAAAGCCACTTCAACAAGACATGGCTTTTTGGACTCTTTTAAGTGTTATTCTGTTTTGTGTCATGACTGGTTTTACTGTGAGAAAACCCATGTGTTCAGAAAAACACTGCTCCTGGGAGACATATTACAGCCATTTCTTGAAATTCCTTAAACCCTTCTGATCTTTATTTTTTTTTTTGGTGTGTTTTTTTTTTTGTTTGTTTTTTTTTTTTTTTTGTGCGTATTTGTTTTTTTTGATAGTATTTTTTTTTTTGTTTGGTTTTTTTTTTGTTTTTTTTTGTTGGCTTAGTTTATTCTTCTTTGTTTTTGTATTCATAATTTTAAGAAAATGAGTCATCTAGCAGAGGTGTACTTTATATATTTGGCTTCTTCATAATTTAAGATTTATTTATAGTGCATTTGAGACTTTATGACTGATTGTCCAAGGAAGATTGTTTAAATTTGTGTAATTTTTAAATTACACTCTAGGCCAGATCAAATATACTATCATTCCAAATTTTGGGGCAAGTAAGATTGATTGATTGATTTTAAATAAGTTAGTAGTCTATTTTTATTTTATCATGGTTTCTACAAAAATATTAGGTAGCACAAGTCTTTTTAACATTGCTAATGAAGACTGGGGTAATGGCTGCTGAAAATATCACTTTGCCATCACAGGAATATATTACCATTTAAAATGTATTAAACTAGTAATTTTTTTTTTTTTAATTGTAATAATATTTCACAATGTTACTGTTTTACTGTATTTCTGATCAAATAAATGCAGCTTTGGTGAGCACAACAGACATATTTCAAAAACATTTTAAACATCTTACCAACCCCAAACTTTTAAGCCATGGTAATGTGATTAGAAAGATTTAGAAAAAAGCTTTATATTCTCAGAAATGATGGCACCAACCAACACATAGATAAACATGTTCATTTTGTCTTCATTGTTCTGTTTGCCATGATGTCACCGTGTTAGTGGTGCTATTTGTATTGGCGGCTGCTGGACAGTTGGGGGCAGCAGGCAGGTATGAACCACTGGCACTTACAGAGATGCAATCTGGAAATAATTTTCACAGATTGGAGCTGGATGCTCAAAAAAATGGATGCCTCACACTTCGTGCTTCATCACAGCATTATTCCACAGAAGTGTCTATTGACCTCAATTTTTAGGTCTTTATGTCTAGTGCGTGTGAAAATAATTCTGAATGCAAAAGCAAATTGATTGGAATTGTTTTAATGCTGTTTTTAGAGGTTAAAAGAATGCTATAAGAAACTCTAACACTAAATTAAGAGAATATGTTTTGCTTTTACTTTTTATACTTTCATTGTTCACTCCAGCATTTGTATATATTTGCCCTCTTTGTCAGATAAGAATAAGAACAGCCAAAAAGAAGTTAATAACAAAAAACCAACAATGACTATATTTTATATCATAGACTTGCAAAGGTATTTATTGCAGGTTATTATTGTAAGTTGTATTTTTGATGAAGTAGGTAATTCTTCATTGTAGCGGTATAGTGATTCACATGATAATAATTCATAATCCACATGAATTTTGTGTATTCTTGGCTTTTGGCAAGGTGTGTATATTTGTTTTGCAGTCAAATGCAAATATGAGACTTTTATTTATTTGTTTTACATACATTTTGACAGGATTTTCAGGGGTTGATCTTGAACAGTTCTTTATATCGCTGTTCCAGCCGCTAATAGTTTGTGTGTGTGGTTATACAGCATTAGCAGAATAGCCATAGAAACTGATGAAATCCAGAACAGCCATATTTCTTTTAATGCAGTGACAATCACATCCTTACAGCCCTGCGCTTCCATTCAGTGGACTTTGGTTTTCCCAGTGGCTTTCCATGTGCGGGGGAATGAGGAGGAAATATGAGCGTGTATCATTTGCAAAAGATGAATGAACACTATGCGTGCTGCTGGGCTATGGCGTGCCTGATGTGGATCGGAGCCCTCCCTGGACTTGACTCTGATTTGTTTCCTCTAATATATTACTGAACATTTTGGGTTAGTGGTTTGACTGGGGATATGGAACATACGCTTGGGCCAGAGGTGCTTTGCCAACTCTGATGCGTTCAGTTGCAGCCGACTTTCTGACAGATTCTGCTCGCTTCTTGGCCAGAAATTCCCCTCCTGAATGTTTGGTGTTTTTCATCATATTCTGCTACACTTTCTTCCTTAATTCTTTCATTTTAGCTGTCTGCTGTCACTGACATGCTCCACCAGCTGCCAGAAATTAACATGAGAGAGTGGAATGCAGCTTTTGCGAGCGCTGGCACGTCCCTTTGAATCAGAGTGACATAACAAGTTTGAGTGCTCTGAGACCTCTGATTTCCTCCATAGTAACTCCACAATCAGTTCAGGGACATTTTCTAGCTTAGGAAACATGCCACAAACACACACCCTAATCCTGCACATGTACTTACACAAACTAAGGAGTGTGCATTTTTGAACATAAAACACTGGGTCTGGCTCTTCCTGGACATCAGAGGATGTAATCTATGACAGGTGGTTGGGCCTGTTCTCCAGCGACGCAGTAAGAGGCTGAATAAGTACATTTTAAAATTAGAATCTGATCAGCATTCACTTCCACTTTGGCAGGCTTTCTTAAGTCTATGCAGAACCATTTCTGCTTTTGTGGTTAAAGACAGAGAAGACCCTTAAGAGGAAGTTGACCCAGTGCCTACAAAAACGGTTTAGATTTTCTGCTCTTTCTCCAGTGTAAAACGCTAAGTAAATGCTTCCCAAACCATATTATTGTTCATTATATACACTACTATTCAAAAGTTTAGGGTCAGGAGGATTTGTTTTTGAAAGAAATAATTCTTTTATTCAGAGTGAGATTGGAGACATTTAAGGTTACAAAAGATTTCTCTTTCAAATAAATGGTGTTCCTTATAACTTTCTATTCATTTAAAGAATCCTGAAAAAAATGTGTCAGTGTTTCCACAAAAATATTAAGCAGCACTTTTTTCACCTCTTTTCTGTTTTCAGAATTTAAAATAATATTTCTTGAGCACCAAATCAGCGTATTAGAATGGCTTCTGAAGGATCATGTGACACTGAAATCTGGAGTAATGGCTGCTGAAAATTTACCATCAAAGTAAAACTAGTAGTACAGTAGTACATTTTAAAACATTAAAGTAGAAAATAGTCATTTTAAATTGTAATAATAGGCTATTTCACAATATTACTGTTTTTACTGTATTTTTCATAAAATAGATTAAAGAGACTTATTTCAAAAATGTTATCAAATCTTACAGACACTTAACTTTTGAACATATTTCTTTTTAGACCTTTATATTTTATTGATTGATTGATCAGTTGATTGTTATATATTGTCTTCACGATTCCAAGCAGCTCATTAGTTTTACAGTCACACTCCCTCCAAAGTTTATGTTCCCCTTCCAAGTGCTAAATGACCACATTTAACCTCTTTATATGAGATTAAAGCTGTGAATCATAACTCCTGATTCACTCAATGACAGTTTATGGGACACTTCTTAATGCATTTATGCAAACTGCATCTTGATATTTCAGGATGACAAAAGCAATATTGATGTCTGAATATAGGAGTCAATTGCCCGTTCTGTTACTCTTAATGAGTGATGGTGTGCCCACACCCTTTCCTATTGTGTGCTTTTACTTCCTGTCCGGCCCGTGTGCAGATCTGTCAGGGTGCACCGAACTTAGCAAGCCTTTGTGTCTATAAGTGATTACGTCATTGTGCTGAAATATGGCATTTTTGCAGCTAACCTCCGTGTGGCCGGCAGTTGCACTCGTGCAGATCTTTTCCACAGCCCAGATCCCCTGACGGCCTTGAAACTCTGCTGATGTTGAGAAACATGATTCTTCATTTCTAATGAAATTAAAGCTCTATTTTTGGCAGTCTCTCTCTCTCTCTCTCTCTCTCTCTCTCTCTCTCTCTCTGTCATGTGGTAATCAGTCTCCCTGGCTGCATTATTTGATTTAGGGTCTGGCTGTGCGAGATAGGTAGCATGCTGATTATTTCCCTTTTCTCCATTTGCCTTTAAAGAGCAGTTGTTAATCAGCAGATATGATAAAAGCCATGACAGGATGCGTCGTTAAACTTAAAACGGCGCTTCTTTTGTTCCCCGCCACCAAACATAAATATCCAAGCTTTTGGTTTGGCTAGCAATTACCTTGAGCTCCTCCCGTGCTCAGAATACAATAAATGTGTCAAGTTACATCATCCTACTCTTGGTTAGAGATTCTCTTTTTGTCTCTCATCGAGTGGCTGTCTGGGTCTGCTGCTTTCAAGTCTGGAGTGATGTAATCCCTTGTTCTGACTCCTGACAGAAAGGCACGCTTATTTCCCCTGCACTGTCTGGGTGTTGTGCGCTAAATGGATACTTAGTCCTCCTCTCTCCACAGCTCTCTCAAAGGCTCTCAGGAGACCAAACAATGGAGGGATAGGGTTTTTTTTCCTTATCACACACTCTTTCTCTCTCTCTCTCTCTTTATAATTGGGTCGCTTAACCCCATCAAAGTAGTGCTAGGTTTGTTCTGTCACCTTTTAACACATCAGACTGGTTTGACAGATCATGTCCATTTTGAATGAAAATAATGGTGGGTAAGTGCTAAGACAAAATGTATTTACCATTGGTGAATAAGCAGTTAATTTAGATTAATATGGCAGAATAGGAGTGGCACTTAAAAATAAAACAAAGAAATCCATTTCTAAGTAAGACAATTTTTAAGTAAATGACATCAATTGTCATATTTAAAAGTAATTGTTAAATAGTTACTTGTGTGCAATAAATGCAAGAAATACTGCATCTGTGAATGTAAAATCTATTTTAAAATCTATTTTTAAATTGATTTTTCTTTATGTGTTTACTTTTATGTTAACGTGGTGGACATGCGTCAAAAGTGCATGTCTTGAAATTCAGTCATAAGTTCATTGGTTCTTTTTTTTTGTTAAAATTAAAAAAACAAAAAAAGCAAATGAATCAGAAAAGCAGCTGGCCAATGCAAAAAATTTTTTTTTTACTGTCACTAATTAACTAACATTGTAAACATGAATTTATATGAATGTTTCTACATGTCTATATATTTGTTAATTTAAAAAGTGATTTATAGTTTATTTATTTTTACATTTTACTACACTTAGCCATTAAAGGCTTAGTTTATGACTCTCTACTATGGACAACAAAAGATGATATTTTGAGGAGTGTCTGTGTGTGTGTGTGTGTGTGTGTGTGTGTGTGTGTGTGTGTGTGTGTGTGTGTGTGTGTGTGTTTTAGGTATTTTTTATTTTTTTGGACAAACTGGAAGTCAGTGGTAACCAAAACTGTTTGGTTACCAGCATTCTTTAAAATACGTTCTTCAATATTCCACAGAATAAAGTAGGTCATACAGGTTTGGAATGGCATTTGCAATCAGACTTAGCATTTTTTAGTAAATTGTCCCTTTAATTAATAAATAATTTTAAAGACGACATGAAACAGAAGTTGTTATCGTCTTTTCTTTCCTTATTTCGATGTATATTCGAGAGAAACTGCTTCTCAAACAAGAAAAAATCTAGTGCAGGATTTAATTTGGTCCATCAGAAATTGATTGGATCTTTGGATCATTGCCTTTTGCTATTGCTGTTTGCTGTCTTAAGAGAGTGACAGGTTGTCCGAGGCACACATCATCAGAGAAGAGAAGAGATGTCATTGCAAGAGGGAGAGGAAGTTATTTTGATTAAAGATTACGAGGGCACATGATAAAACATTAATAATGTGCACAGGTCAATCATGCATAATAAACACTGCAGTAATCCATAAGAAAATGAGAACTGTGAATTTTGATTTCATGGTGTCTTTAAATATATATATATATATATATTTTGTCAAAGATTAATTATTGATTTATTTACCTTTTTTAATTAATAAACTGATTTTCAAGTGAAACTAACTGTAGAGGACAGAACTTGTTTAAGGATGTCAACAATAACATACTTTATTGCAGAAACATTCTTTTTTGCATGCATTTCAGTGTGTCTTTACACAAACCTCATTCAGGAAACTGCATAAAAAGAGGAAGATGTAAGGTGCACAAAGCTAAAATTAGAGTCACACCCAGAAAACAAGATACCATAGTCAAGCATGTGAGAAATTGAGCCCAAACCTCAAAGTTGCAAGTGTAAAATCCTCCGCTGCCTGAAGAAGCTCACTGTGACTTCAGAGGCTCGAGATAATCTCACCCCTGGTGTGCCAAGAACGAATGCCATTTTTGGGTAGTGCCATGATCTGTATTTGGATTAGAACAGAAGATGAATGAGCAGTGAATTGCTCTCTAAATTAAGAGGAATTTGTGATGCAGAGAAAGAGCTTCTTTTGACAAGGCCGGGAAAGGCTCTGGCTAAGTCGTGCTCCTAATAGCAGTTCCCTTGCCAAGCCGTCTTAAAACTGAAATGATCTTTTATGAGTAATGGCGGCTCTTGCACATTTGCATGTCAGTTCTCTGCTTCGTCTGTTTCATCATGCACTCCCGATTTAACTTCAGCTATACTGCACAAAAAAAGAAGCGTCTGTCCTTATAAAATAGAGCCTGTCCTGTGAGATACTAAAGTGTTATTTTTTTCCGTTTAAATACAGGAAGAATGTGTGTTTTACACTGATTAGTCATACATTTGAGGAAGCTCATAGTACCACATTCTTATAATGTTTTTGTAAAAACTGTTGGTACACTCTTCTATAAGACCTGCCTTAAAATGTTACTTGCTGACCAATCCTGCCTTAGGAACTGTTGTCAACTGCCATTTTGTCAAACAGGCTTTTGTTATTTTTAAAGATGGCTCTGATCTGTTATAGATGTTACCTTGATTTCAGCAACCCAGGCTCATTGGAAAAATATGCCACTTACTACAGTTTTTGCAAAACTCCAAAAATCTATACATTTAAATTATGGCAGTAAAACAACAACAACTTTTATTCCTTTTTACACAAATTATGATTACGAGGCAGCTTATTGATTTAATATGACCTCAACACACTACCATAGTGTATTATTTGTAAATTAGTACATTTTGATTTTTGCATCACATAACCAGCTCCAAAGGTAATTGCG
Organism: Cyprinus carpio; assembly: GCF_018340385.1. Classification (NCBI taxonomy): domain Eukaryota; kingdom Metazoa; phylum Chordata; class Actinopteri; order Cypriniformes; family Cyprinidae; genus Cyprinus; species Cyprinus carpio. Next base: position 10,403,460 of record NC_056608.1, read on the forward strand.
CTTTTGATATAGTAAACTTGCTCGGTAGCTCACCTGATACAGCATTGCACTTGCAATTTGGAGAGCTCTGGTATGAGTCATGTGGGAAATGTGAGTCATGATTAAAAAAAAAAACAACAACTGTTGGTTAGGTTTAGGTGATATGTTATTTTCAAAGTCGACTACAGAGCACTTTTCACATTTTTGAACTGACGAAATGTGTACAAGCAAATTTTCATAAGTTGCCATATTCACATTCATTTGTTTTGATAAAACTGAACACACATTTAGAGCCACTTCCCTGACATTTAACTTTGAAAGTGTTGTGAAACATGCAAGAAACAATGTCATATAATTTTGCAGTCATGTCACCACGGGCACATTTTTCCAATGAGCCTGGAAAGGATTTTAGATAGTTTTAAAAATGTTGTATTACATCCAGAAAGCTGAGTTGTAGCACTCCTGAAGTAATTTACTATAATTTAGAAAACCAAATTGATTGCGTTGCCACACTAAAGCAGCTTTTATTTGCTCACTGAATGAGTCTGGAGTTAGAAATGGGATGTATTGATTTCCTTTACCACATCACTGAAGGTCCACTGCAGCGCCAGACACACTATACACATTTATGATGAAGGCTTTTAGCATCGTCCATTAGTTAAAAACAGACTTTTACGCTGTTACATGGATTTTAGCTTGCCATGTTGGGGCAAAATATTCTGTAAAAGAAACAGGCCACCTTTGACCTACTGCTTAAAATAACCTATGGTTTGACGTCAACATCGAAGCCCTCAGGTAGCTGCCATAAATGTCTCTGTTTGGGCCCAAATTACACTTGAGCTATCTATGAAACAAACCGCTTAGGCATGCTGGCAATCGCCTTGTTTATCTAGCAGATATTTCAGCTGACATCAGAGTGGTTTCGTCTTCGTTTACCTGGCTGCACAAAAGTGTCCATTATTGCCCTGTTTGCAGGGAAACCGAAAAAAGTCCCTCCAGCAAAAAACATTCATAAACATCCCTGAAAACCTGTGCTGCTTTAAAGTGGCCTGCAGCTGTGGAGGCACATCCGTCTCTCTAGCGGCCAGGGCTCAAAGTCCGGATATAAAGAGCTGAGAAGTTTTCATTTATAGCATCGGCCAAAGCCTGCGGTTTATGGATGATCTGTAGTTGGCCAACAGAATGCTCAGTGTTCTGGGCCAGTGCTGTAGGAGAAAACCTGGATATGTGCTGTAGTGAGGGCCATTATCTCTAATGTGTGTATAAGCTTCTTTAATACATAGAGAACATTCTCAGGAACATCTTGTTGCAGATGAATTACAGCACACATTTTGGTTTTTTACACATTTAATCACTTTTGGCAGACATGAAAAGACTGAGCATGTGTTAAATACTTTGGCGCGTTCAAAACCAAAAGTGCCATCATTTGAAGTTGGTTTTCTTTTTAGGCTAAGACTTGAAGGGCAAAACCTCATCCACAGGATCAACATTTAAGTAAATCCAGCCTTCATTGAGGCCCTTTTATGAGTCACCTTTAATGAAATCACATGGCAAATAAGAGTAGTGATTTATCAGTGTTTGGATACCAAATATTTTCAGACAACTTGGAGGCATCTGTAATGCTGCTGGCCTTCCCTTCTTTAATTGCGCACATGAGATAAAGTCCTTTGACATCCAGGTGGTTTGGCAGTGCTAGCTTCACCTTGTCTTGGCACAGAGTGTACACATCTCATCGGCTTTATTTTTTCAAGTGACTCGAATATAACCTGGCTCTCGCGAGCAATTGGAAAAGCAATTCAGGCCTCTTCCCACCCAATGTGTTGTACATCATCCCAGTCACATGTCATTGGAGCAAATGTGTGTTGAAACGTGGTTCATTAGGAGCTATGGTTAATGATGGACCTCTTCCTCCTGTGCAAAGCCCCTTTGAATCTCAATGGTGTCAGTCCCTCTCCACTTCACCCAGACTAATAAATACTTCTTATTGTTGGACACAGTTCACCAACAAGTGCATTAAAGGTTAGCTAAACAACATTTGACTCCCTTTTTTTGTTTGGTTTTGTTTTATTTTTTTTCTCTTTCTTTTTATTTTCGGGAAGCTTTCCAGAACCTCTTAGGCAAATATTAAATCAACCTTTAAAAGGCTGAGAGATCATAAATTGGGAAATGGTTCAGCTCTCTTGTACACTTTGTGTAGCCTTCCAGTATGCTGTGCTGCTGTGTGGCGTCCCAGAGGGTAGCAGCAAAGGCCAGCTCTTCCAGGGAACAATGATGAATGCTTGGGAGTTGGTGTGCTTGCAACAATGTTGCCTCAAACAATCAAACAATGCCCATGTGAAAAAAAATGACCACCCAAATTCAAAAATAAACTTGTTTTGAATTTCTGTGCATGCTGGATGTGGCATTTCATTCAGTATTTAAACTTGAATCAACCCAGTATGACATTTATCATATGGCCAAATCTGTATACAATCCATGTTGCTGCTTATTCTCAGAGAAAAAATAAACATTGCCATTTTGTGAATGCTGTTTCTACTGAATCATACTAAATGAAGGTAATATAATGACATTATATTGGAACAATCTGAGGGTGAGTTAAAAGGATATTCCACTCTAAAATATCAATTGTCTCATCATTTACTCATCCTCATGCTGTCCCAGATGTATACTGTATGACTTTCTATCTTCAAATGAACATATAATGTTCATAAGTCCATATAATGTCAGTGTATGAGACCTCCAAAGTTGATGCTTCAAAAACCACACAAAGTGAACATGATGGTAATCCAAACAACCCCAGTGGATTGCCTCTTATGTCAACTAAATGGATGTCAATTTATTTATATTCTCTTAAGCCTGAAATACACTACACGTTTTTTGCCCTGATTTTCCACAGATTTACAGTCTGGAGAAGCTGAGATTAGTTGCCAAAGGTCAAAGCCAGTCTGCAGATTTGAGTTGACTGATTTAATAGAAAATCACGTAGTGTATGATTTAAAGTCTGTTTATGAATTATTTACATAGATGTTCATTATGGAAGAGCTTAAAGCGAGCATACTGAGCTTAATTGAAGCAGCAACAATTTTTAATTAATAAATATTAGATGAAATTTAAAGGGCAAGATTTTGCAAAGTAAATAATCTAGGTCATGTGTGAAGTTTATAAATAATTTAATATGAACAACTATTATTGACAGTATCTATGAAATTATACTTTTTCTTATTGATGTCACACTGAAGCTGTGTGATTTTCATCGTAGTGTACCCTTTTTTAACCCATCTTACTATAATATGAAATCTTAAAAAAATTACAGCAGTGTAAAACCACAAACCAGCAATAAACTGTAAATTTATAATATTATGGATTTAAAAGTACAAGCCAGTAATGCCTGTGAAGTAAAATATTAGTGTAGCACACAATACAGCTAGTCAGCTAACTATGTTCTGTGCTATGTTGCTAAAACTATGTTTTTGGATCTAACTGTAATTACTTCCCACATCAAGTTCCAGGTTATATTTTATTCGTTGACCAAAATGAGATGAAACTAAATGTTTTAACGTTATTTTGTCTCGTTTAGACGTTATTATTATTTTTTATTATTATGCAGTATTTCTGTTTCCTGTGTCTCACTGCGCAGATGCGACCAACGTCACTTCCTCAAGTCCCACTCGCGGCATTATTTATTTAGAAGATGACATCAAACAAAGTTAAGTGAGATTTATAATTTCGCATGGCCCTGCTGATTGCGAGCGCTCCTTCCCAAACGGACGATGCTTTTATACTTGCCGCGTTCGCCGTTGTACTATTCTTTGAAACGACAGGGGAGCGATGAGGAGTAATTGTCCTCTAAAACCGTCGGGAATCACCGCTGAGAAGTCATTTGCCAGTATGGCCAGTACAAGTCTTGTGATGAATGAGTTGATGAATTAATAATTTCTTTATGTACAAACTTAAAACAATCTTAAACTATTGGCTGTATTACGCATCAAACACAAGACAACTTTAAGCAATTAGTGTATAATTAATATCTAAATAAATTCTAATTCTATTTTATACAATAAAAATAAAACGTACTTCAAATAAGTAGCCTTGGACAAACTATGCAAACATTTTTTTCCAAAAAAAGCGTTTGTCTTTGGGAGAAAAATTAGCAGATTATTATTATTTTTTTATTTTATTTTTTTTATTTTTTTTTTTTTTATTTATGTGTGTACTTCTAACATGTTTGGTTGGTAAAATACATTTAAATTCAAATCAGAGAGTCTTACGTGTCTGGAATGGATGTATTCTTGAGTCTATAAGGTAACAATAATATAATAAGATAACCTTGTTTGAAATGGGTTTGGCTAAAATAAAATTTTGGTTTCGTCTATACTTCTAGGTACTTGTACTATACTGACTGGGTTAAATAGAACTGCATTACTAAAAAGAGACTAAAATATCATTTTAATTGACTAAAACTAGACTAAATGTCATCAGTTTTCATTGACTATAACTAAACTAGACTAAAAAGAGTATGAACGTGACTAAAACTAGACTAAAATTTCATCAGTTTTCGTTGACTAAAACTAGACTAGACTAAAAAGAGTATGAACGTGACTAAAACTAATAAAAACTAAAATGACAACTTCACACAAAGACTAGACTAAGACTAAAATTAAAACAGGCCGCCAAGAACAACTCTAGCATCTATAAAGAAAAATGCATAAACTGAGCTCAAAAATGGTAGTGTGCTTAATGGGTACGTAAGCTTAATAGGTACGCTTAACCTAAATGTCAGTTTATGTTTCACAGAAGAAACAAAGATACATCTAGGACAGCATAAGGGAGAGTAAATGATGAGAGGATTTTCATTTTGGGTGGAGTGCTCCTTTAATAATGATAGAATTTTTATTTTGTGATAAATGGCTGACACCTTTTCAGAGTAGACCCCCATTTTTCACAATGGTCCCATCTGTAATCGCTTCTCCAGTGCTGAACACCAACAAGACCTAATTTTACTTGACCATGGGACAGTCATACCTCAAAGGTTTAAATCACATCCCCTGACACCCTAACACTGATGTCTCCAATTAGGCCAATCATTGACAAGGAAAAAAACTTGATCCCCAAGACCCATTTCTTAAGGGAATATTCACACGTATTCCATAACCACTGCTGGAATAGTCCCGGCTGACTTTGTGTGCTTAGAAATGACACATTAGTAGCCAAAATATGCACTTTGTTTTGTGAGAAAATGCCCTTGTATCGTAATTCATCACCTTCTCCCTTTTACCCCTCATTGATTGCCTGTGAACCAGAGAGGTTGTTGCAAAATGACTCTGGATTTATATTTTCAAGCCAAGCAGCATTTATGATGTGTAACCAGCCCAGCAAATGGCATGCAGCTCTGCAAGAAATCACAACCCAGATTGTTTACATGCAAATAGCACTTTTCATCAGCCTCATTGTTATGTTAACTATTGCTAATTATATCCACACAAACTCATTTGAAAATGGCACATTTAATTGTTCCAAAATAGAGGCTTCCTGATAGAAGTAGAAATAAAAAAAAATAAAAAGTCTCTCTTCAAAAGCTCAGTGAGCCACAGTATCTCGCTGTCTACTGCCTAAATAGGAAGCCATTTGGGGAGCATTTTGAAACAGAATCTCATGAGTGACTGATTTGGAACTTTGTAGTAATGTAGTATTTATATTTAATTAAATTTCAGTGTTAATTGAGTATTAATAATAAACGCATATTTAATTTTATATTTTGATTTTGCGGTTATGATCATCTTGCTCTGTCCACCATCTTGGATTGATTTTTCTTTATTGAGCATTTTGCAGTTACCTTTAGAATTTGGCAAAAACAAGGTATCTTAGAAGGCAGGATTATCATGCTGCCTACATTTTGGCACAGTCCTTGAATTGGTAGCGTGCCTTAAATGCTTTATAATGTTTCCTTCATAGAAAGCTCACTAGGTTTTGGAACAGAGCCTATATATGTGCAGAAATGCATTTGTGTATATTTATAATATTCTGCATTATTTCTGAAAGATGATGATTGTCATGTATACAATGAACATAAGCATTTGGATGTGGATAAGGTTGAAAACCTATTCAAGTTCAGATACTCATCTCTGGAAACCACCGCATTACTGTGCATAAGTAATTTGAGATCCGATTTGTGTGTGCAAGTGTGTTTGTGTTTGTATGTTTGTGTGTAGATGTAATGCAGATGTGCATAACTACCTGGGCTTGAGCCAGATTCACTCCCACAGGTTCCCTTGGGTCCTTACTTTTCTAATCACCCCATAGCTCAGTAATTCTCCACCCCCTTATGTGAACACACACACAAACACACACTTACACACACATGCACATGCTTATGAGAGGAAGCTTTATAAGGAAGCCCCATATTTCATGCTTTAGCATGAGACCACCAGACCTTTGGTACTGTGCACACAACTTTTCCTTTTTATTTGCAAGTTTTTTTACATTTTTTTTATGGATTTTCTGTTGGATAAGAGATCAAAACTACCACCTTTTTGCTATCTTCTTATTAATGTGTAATTAACTGAGATGTTAGATGTCTTAACATGTTCCTGACATGATATGTTGCTATTTTTGAGTTAAAAGTTGGTCAGTGACTTAGACAAAGTATGTCAATTCAGTCACTTTGCAGACACACATTGTAAGACTCGCTGTATTGATTAAGAATCGCTCTGTCAACAAACTGAGTTTCGTGAATGTTTCACCCACTCCCACATCAAAGAACCAGGGGCCACAAGAGCAGGGTTCAACACATGCTCCTGAGCGGCCAACTGGAAAATGTTAACCTTCTCGTCCCAGAGCTGCATGTGCTCACGCTCACAGATACTAATGTAGTCACTCTCACAGCCAAACACGTCAATGACTAGCCTCGGGTTCCTGCCGTAGAGCAGCAGACAGTTTGCTTTTTCAGGTTAGACGAGCAAAACGCTCACAGTCAGGTGAAAGCTCATTTGCAGGCAACTTATGATGCTATTATTATGATGGTATTTACTGGGAGTAACTGGAAATCCAGGCTTTTGTCTCTTAGTGTGCTTTCAAATGTGCTGCATATGTGTGACAGAAATTTAAAAGCAGGTGGTGGTTAGCATTGCCCTATTTTCCTTTTTCATTTTTTCTAAACTACTGTTGAAAAGTTTGGGGTCGGTAAGATTTTTTTTTTTTTTTTTAAAGAAATTATTCCTTTTATACTGCAAAGACTGAATAAATAATTTATTCAGTAAAGGCTTTTGCATTGTTAGAATTCTTTTAAATAAATGCTGCTCTTTTGAACTTTCTGTTTATCAAAAAATCCTGAAAAATATCACAAAATATTAGATTTTTTTTTTAACTGAATTAGCTGTAAATAAATATTGCATTGAGTGTAAGAGATTTATTTTAAAAACTTTTTTTCTAAATCCTACCATTATGTGTTCACTTTCTTAAAGTGGTAGTTAACCTAAAAGTACAGACTAACCAAACTCACTCTCAAAATTTGGTCGTGAGTTCTGAAAATTGATCATCCTCAAATTTATCATAATCATTTGCTTATTTGTATGGCTTTGAGTCACATTTTTGGTAAACTTTCTCTTTAAATTTTCAGAACTTTGTGTGAACAGATCCTGGTTAGGATACTACACAAATGCTACAAACTACACTCATTTAATAATTAGATTACCGTTGGAAGATGCTTTTGGTTATTTCAGATTTGACAAATAAAGTCTAACTGTATTGACTCTATTAGAATAATATTTTGCTAAAACTTTTTAGTTTTATAGAAGAAGTCACCATATTTTATATTTACTTTAATGTGCACAATACACCAGTATCATGTCGGTTATCAGCACTATCACTTTTTTACTTGTAAGGTCTGATATTGGATCGTTCATTGTTCAAGTCAAATCAGTGTATTTTTACATTTAGATTGCATTTGCCATCTAATGCCCCCTAAATGCAAACACTAAACACTAAAATGTAAAATAACATTAAAGTAAACATCAAAGTACATTAAAGTTTATATCTGTCAATATAGTTACACAGAAATGTATTGTAAATGCAGTTTAACTGGTTATTTTTTTCATATTGGTAGTATTTGAATTGGTAGTATTTTGGCTCCTGATAGCTGTTGTATGAAAAGGGCAGTTTCAGAATCACATCTGTCAGTAAAAACAGTTGCCAAACACTGACTTTGTGAACGTAGCCTGTGTGAGGTTGATCCTGCACATACAACATAGTTGTCAGAATCCCGTCCGCTTTGCCCTGCTTGCACAGATTGGAGATTTATAACCTCCAGACAGATGTAAAGCAGACACTATAGTGGTGACAAGTGTCTAAAGAGGAAGAGGACATCAGGTGCCTGTGTGTATATGGCCCTGCAAGTGAATGTTCTTTCGTGTAAGGTATGTCTCACGTTGAGGCTATGCAGGGCTCACTTACAGAGCACTGTAAAGAGTTTTTTTTTTTCCTTCAGGATATTGAAAGAGCTTGACTGTTTGGGTAGATTTCTGCTCATGTGGATTTGTTAGTCTTTCGACCGGAGGATGTGTCAGGGAAGGAGGCTAAAGATCACAGATGTGTGTAATGTCATCAAATCCCTCTGGTCTAAACTAAGAGGAAATTATAACTAAAGTACTCACTAGTGCTCTCATTGCACATTAGTGCCATTACTTATCATCAAGCAAGCAAACCATCAGAGTGAGCGGACAAAGGATATCCATCTTGTATAAAGAAGTGGAAAATGTAAAACTGCACATTTCAGTGAATAATTTATTACTTAAGTAAAAAAGCATACATTGTCTCTCCATAGGCTGGGTACAACTGGGAGGGGAAAAGGGGGTAAATATTCCACCAGGTGAACATCATTTGTACAGGTGGATGTATAATTCAACATGTCATTTCAAGTCTAGCTAAAGCAAACTCTTGCCTACTTTGTAGGAACAATTTCAAAGAATGAGGCTTAATTAAAGGAAAGCCATACACTAATAGAAATCTAGGAATTATTTTGTACTATTGCTTAAATTACTTTGCTTGAATTGCACTGCTCAGAAGCATTTCAAATATAGTTCTTTCCCCCTATTTTTTCTCATAATGGGTATAAAAATGTGTTGTTGTTCCAAATGTCTTTTAAATATAAAATAATAAAAATAAAAAAAACATTTTTACTAAAACTGAAACGCTAAACAAAAAAAGTTGTTTTAAATGCTACAAGTGAATTTTGCATTACAGCATTATAATGTACAGTATGAAAAATATTCCTGTTTTCAGTTTTTCAAGATTAACTCTGAGTGGTAGATTACAGCAAAGGTAATCTAAATTGAAAAATAGCAGTAAGCATGAACAAGTTTTTTTTGACACTGACTGTGTGAATGACCGTCAGTCATTAAAGCAAAAAGGGATCATACAAGATATAAAGTAATCACTATATTAATGATGCATAGTTTACATAAGCAAGTAGATGATGTCGGAATATGAACGCAATCCGCTTGGTTCAGTGTTTTCCTTATAATGGTTTTCTATGGGAAACCATTTAACGTGAAAATTTGTACATTGTGTTTATATTCTGGGTACATATGCTTGCCTGTACAAAATATACATCATCAATTAGGTGTTTATTGAATTTCATTTTTTAATATCTGCTTTTTATTACATTACTACTTAATGCAAACTGCGTAAAAATAACTGGCAGTCAGTGTTTCATTTTGCCCTCCAGGTGGGGGTTCCTATAAGTGTGTGACATCACATGAAAACTATCAATAGTACATAAAAAAAAAAAAAAAACATGCCCTCTATTCAATATTCCACTTCAGCTGGAAATACGTCACTACACTAAAATAAAGGCGGCAGCAACTTCCGGTTCAAGTGGACTTTAAGTATATTTGATATTTGTGCTAAAGTGGATACTTCAAGTGTACTTCAGGTACACTTTAAATACCTTGCATTTAAAGACTGATATTATACAGAGATCATACAATCCTTATTAATAGTGATATTAAAACACATTTAAAGAATAATATTAAGAAATGTGCAATAAAGAAATACTCCAAAATATGTTTAATAATAGTTTTATATAAGTAAGTCTTGAGTGATACACCATTAAATATGTTAACGGATTTGAAGTGTGCTTAGTATGAAATAAATGTATTTTAAATGCATTATGGCATAGTTTTTATTTTAGTTACGTTGATATCATTTGTAATGAAAAAAAATTAAATACTCTGTCTATAAAATAGTATGATTTTAACCAGAGAAGAAAGCAGTTTGATGATTCTTTCTTTGATCTTTCAGTTCAGCTGGTTTGTACGATCTAAACATGTTATTGAGCTGAAATCTAGAAGACCCACAGTACAAACCTGTCAGAGGTAATTACGCTGCCAACCTGAGCGGGCAGGAAGAGTATCCACTTTACACCATGACTCAGAGCTTTACCTACCATGTAGCAGCCAGAAAATACATAGTCTGTACTTTTCTTTTTTGAAAGCACAGCTCTAAAAACATCTCAATAGTTGTGGCTTAGCTGAAGTCATTAAGACCCCTAAATAGGTGGTCTCGTTTTACTTGAAATGGAAGTCATAGCTTTTTGAAAAAGGATGATTCATTAATGTGCATCTGCACTCATTGTCCATCTCTAGTGAAAGTGATTTCTGACAACTTAAATGGGTTAATGTGGTAAAACGCGTTCTCATATGTGTATTAGATAACCCTTCCACCGTCGAGATCTTTTATGCCGATTAACAATGGTATGTTCTGTAACCAGATTCCATTACCAGGAGGAAAAAAAGAAAGCCTCTTTTATGGATTCAGCTGACAGGGTTTGCATTATCCCTGGGCTTTTCGTGCTCAGATGCCGCAGCAGATTGTCTCTGTACCAAGGGGCACATTTACATGCTCCTTATCTCCCCAGATGTTCTGCAATGACACAGACAGTGATAAAAGGGACATGTCCAGGGACAGTCATGTGACCATTTCACCTCTGTTGTCGTATTCTATCAGCGTCAGTTGGTTGCTTCCTAATCGAACTAACAGTTGGTAAAGCGTTTCTTGTGACAACAAAATTACAGCCGTGGTTGACTATGTTATGGGGGTTTGTTTGGCATCACTGTCATTCACCGAGCCACACAGCCAGAAAGCAAGCAAGCATTTTTTATGTAAATTAGTGCTGTGTTTCGTGTTGGACCGTTGCGCTTGTGCCTCACGTTATTTAGAGCATCTCACACATGACGTGCTAAACCTTCTAAAAAAGTAGTTAATATAAGTTCAACTTTTACATTTTTTCCCCCCATATAAATAAATATATAAAAAATAATATGCTGTTTGCTTAATATCAATTTTAATATTAATTTTAATAACTATTAATAAAATTAGTTTCTGGACTTTTTTGTTATTTTTGCTGTTTAATGTATATTTATGGCAAATTATAGGACTACATTTATGCCAAAAGCAAGATAATCAAGTCATTTTAAAACAGCTGAAAAGTAATTAGTTGTTTGTTTTTTTTCTCCAAATATTTGTTTCTTAAAAGCACTAAATTGCTAATGGAACCGCTAGGGAACTGGAATTGATGAACTGATCAAATCCAGAATCGTTAATTTATATAATGTATGATTCCAAACTAAGCTAAATCCTTTTTTTTTTTTTTTTTTTACATAGTACAAGCCATTCAAAATGTCCCACCTAAACTTCCCGTTTCATTAGGAATTGGATTAAAACAGGAAAGGAAACTGCCCTCGTCAACTGATTTCATAGGGGTTTTAAACAGTATACAGATTTACTGGGGCCACAGAGGGGGGCCGAGCTTGTTGACACTGACACTGCCCTTTGGAACTGAATCACACATGTGTGAAGGGAAAATGATGAGTTAGCATTCTGTTCATCACTTTTCACCAAACATCTGTTTGTTGCTTCAGGGGGGGAAGATACTGCTCGGATAGACTAATGTTGATCAGGTCTCTCTGTCGGTTGTCCGTGAAAACGCTTTCTTCCTTACTGGAAACAGGGGTGTCTTTGAGTAGAAATATGCATTTGATTCCACAAGGACTGACCTTTGACCTGCACTACACTCAGTACCTGTGGGCCCTAAATAACTAAACCAGGCCTTAGTGTGACTGCTTGTTTCCAATAAATAACAGATGTTCCAGACAGGAAACAAGTACAGCACTTTTCTAAAAAAAGAGCCCCATATGCTGAAGCGAGTCCATCCACCGCGTTCTCATTAAGTGTCACTCACTGTCCATTTTAACCTCTGCACGGCTAGTCTCATCAGCAGAAGGGACTTGTTGGTTGTGTTTTATAGCCCTACACATCAACCACACATCTATCTCTGTGAATGCTACAGGCCTGTTCTTCACAGGCAGCAGTGCTGGCGGCTGTCTGAAGTGAATAGAGAGATGAATTAACCAAGGCCCAGAGGCTTCATCCTGTGCTTCTGTGTTTGTGTGTCACTATGCAGTGATGGGGGAGAATCAGAGGAGGATGCTGGAGGCTGTCAGCTACTCTTCCCGCTATGCACTTGGACTCTTCTACAAAGCCGACACACGAATCGACGTCCCTTGGGCAGCCAAGTACGTCTCCAATAATCCCTGCATTCGCTTCATCGCCATAGATGATAAAAAGCGCAATTTAGGTCAGTGCCTTCATATTTTTCTCCTCTCATCTCCAACTCCCGCTCTAACATATTTCGTTCTGTTTCTCTGCCTTTTCTGTTTCTTTCTCTGTGTTTCATGTATCAGGATCTTTTTTCACACTGCACATAAATCTGATTTGGTTTTAATTGCAATGTTTTTCAAATCCAAACTGGTACCGATTGACTTAAACTTGGTGATGGTCATAATCAGTTTCAGACATTGACAGAAATGAAACGGTTTAGACGGTGTCACCGTTTCTACTTTTTTTTCTTTTTGGTTGAGAGCCCTAAAGACATTTCTAATACTCTTCCCTTCCTTTCCACCTTGTTCCTGTCATGTCCTTTTCTGTCCTTTCTTTGAATTACATTACTGTCTAATTGAGTTTGTCTGCCTTGAGGTGTCAAGAAAAGGGTTGTGTCTTAAAATTATGCTAAAAACGTACAGTGCCCTCCATAAGTATTTGGAACAGTAAAGACAAAATTGCTTTCTCTGTTGTGGAGTCAAGACATTTGCAAATATGATTAAAAGATGAATATGCGACAAAACTACAGAATGTCACATTTTATTATTAGGACTTTCGACATATACATGTTTTACCAAATAAAAAGGACAGCACTTTTAGAGTTCATCCCACTATTTGATGTGAGCATAAGTATTGGAACAGTTGAATTTAAGGCAGATTTAAAAGATTAAAAGCTAATATTTAGCTGCAGATCCCTTGCATGCAATCAGAGCAGTGAGTCTGCAACCCATAGACATCACCAGACTCTTGGTCTTATGCTTTGAAATGCTTTTCCTCAGCCTTTAATGCAGCCAATTCAAACTGTTGCTTGTTTTGGGGAGTTTCTGTCTTTAGTCTCCTCTTCAGCTAGTGAAATTAATGTTCAATCGGATTTAAATCTGGAGATTGATTTGAGCAATCTAAGACTTTGCATTTCTTTGCCCTAATAAAGTCCTTGACTGAACTGGCAGGGTGTTTTGGGTCATTGTTCTGATCCAATATGAAGTGCTTTCTAATGAGTTTGGTGGCAATTTCTTGAATATTGGTAGAAAAGATGATTTTGTACCCTTCCAAATTCATTCTGCTACTGCCATCATACATTAAGTCATCATTAAAATGAAGAGGTCCTGTTCTAGAGACAGCCATGCATGCCCATGCCATGACACCACCTCCACCAAGCTTTACAGATGAGGTTATATGCTTAGGATCATTTGCAGTTCCCTTTTTTTCTCCACACCTTTGCTTTCCAATCACTTAGATAAAGGTTAATCTTTGTCTCATCGGTCCATCAACTCTACTGGCTCAGAATCTTGCCTTTCTATTTTTGGTGCTGATCAGAGGTTTGCATCTTGCTGTGTAGCTTCTGTAATTCTGTGTCCAAATTCTCCTGCGGACTGTAGATTGACAGAGCATCACCCCAGCTTTCTGGAGGTTGTTGGTGATTTTACAGACATGTATTTTAGGGTTCATTTTCACAGCTTTTATGATTTGTCTGTCATCAACTATTGTTGTTTTTTCTCACCCGATCAGGTCGTCGTTGGTTGCTGATGTCGTCGGTAGTTTCCAAACTCTTGATTTCTCCATGCCCTTTGTTTTTCCTATAGTTCTAATTGACTTCCTCTTTTCTTTTAGCATCCAAATTGCTTGCTTTTCTTTCAGAGTCGTCTTCCTCGTCGTCTTCTTTGTGGTTTGTGTGTGTCATCATCGAATGCAAGACGTAGAATGCAGAAGCAATGGATATAACTGATAAGACACATTCCCTGCTTTTAATATCTGAAGAATTAATGCAACAGGACACAGCTGAACACACAGAAAGACCTGTGAGGCAACTGTTCCAATACATATGCTCACATCAGATAGGGACATGAAACTCTAAAAGTGCTGATCTTCTTAGCTGGTAAAACATCTTTGTGTTGAATCACCCAGTAATTAAATGTGTCATTCTGTGGTAATTTCTCATATTCATCTTTTTATCATATTTACAGATTTCTTGACTCCACAGCAAACAGAACAATTTTGTCTTTACTGTTCCAGTACTTATGGAGGGCACTGTATGTGTATTTACACCAAAGTCAGCATGCATGATAATGTGTGCATATGTGTGGACTTGCATGTTATGTAAGAAATAATACAAGACATATTAATTGAAAACCACATGTACACGTATCTTATCTAGTATTTTAAGGGTTCTTTCTGAAACACTTTTGTGTGAATTTTCCACTCTGATTACTTGTTAGCCAGATTAAATCAACCATACTTTTTCAAAAGTGTCAATTATTCTGTTCCAAAGGCTGTTCCTAACATTAGATGGCTTAAATATGCCTACTAAGGTACCTTGTTCTTGCTAAAGCAGTATCACATTTATCGTTACAAAGAGATGATCTCAGACTGCACTGTGATGATGGTTTTTTCTTCTGGATGATGGATGTAGTCCAAGGAATTGCTGGTTGTATTTATTTAGCACTGGAAAGTATTGACAATAGTTATTGTCAATACTTTCCAGTGCTAAATATTGACTATTAAATAAAACATGAACATAACTATTGAAAATAGTTCAGTCTAAATATTTGTGGGTGCTACAGGGACAGGAAAAAGTACAGGTGCTGGTCATATAATTAGAATAATTAGAATAATTCCATTCAAAAAGTGAAACTTGTATATTATATTCATTCATTACACACAGACTGATATATTTTAAATGTTTATTTCTTTTAATCTTGATGATTATAACTGACAACTAAGGAAAATCCCAAATTCAGTATCTCAGAAAATTAGAATATTGTGAAAAGGTTCAATATTACAGACACCTGGTGCCACACTCTCATCAACTAATTAACTCAAAACACCTGCAAAGGCCTTTAAATGGTCTCTCAGTCTAGTTCTGTAGGCAACACAGTCATGGGGAAGACTGCTGACTTGACAGTTGTCCAAAAGACGACCATTGACACCTTGCACAAGGAGGGCAAGACACAAAAGGTCATTGCAAAAGAGGCTGGCTGTTCACAGAGCTCTGTGTCCAAGCACATTAATAGCGAGGCGAAGGGAAGGAAAAGATGTGGTAGAAAAAAAGTGTACAAGCAATAGGGATAACCTCACCCTGGAGAGGATTGTGAAACAAAACTCATTCAAAAATGTGGGGGAGATTTACAAAGAGTGGACTGCAGCTGGAGTCAGTGCTTCAAGAACCACTACACACAGACGTATGCAAGACATGGGTTTCAGCTGTCGCATTCCTTGTGTCAAGCCTCTCTTGAACAACAGACAGCGTCAGAATGGGCTAAAGACAAAAAGGACTGGACTGCTGCTGAGTAGTCCAAAGTTATGTTCTCTGATGAAAGTAAATTTTTGCATTTCCTTTGGAAATCAGGGTCCCAGAGTGTGGAGGAAGAGAGGAGAGGCACACAATCCACATTGCTTGAGGTTCAGTGTAAAGTTTCCACAGTCAGTGATGGTTTGGGGTGCCATGTCATCTGCTGGTGTTGGTCCACTGTGTTTTCTGAGGTCCAGGGTCAACACAGCAGTATACCAGGAAGTTTTAGAGCACTTCATGCTTCCTGCTGCTGACCAACTTTATGGAGATGCAGATTTCATTTTCCAACAGGACTTGGCATCTGCACACAGTGCCAAAGCTTCCAGTACCTGGTTTAAGGACCATGGTATCCCTTTTCTTAATTGGCCAGCAAACTTGCCTGACCTTAACCCCATAGAAAATCTATGGGGTATTGTGAAGAGGAAGATGCAATATGCCAGACCCAAGAATGCAGAAGAGCTGAAGGCCACTATCAGAGCAACCTGGGCTCTCTTAACACCTGAGCAGTGCCACAGACCGATCCACTCTATGCCACGCCACATTGCTGCAGTAATTCAGGCAAAAGGAGCCCCAACTTAGTATTGAGTGCTGTACATGCTCATACTTTTAATGTTCATACTTTTCAGTTAGCCAAGATTTATAAAAATCCTTTCTTTATATTGGTCTTAAGTAATATTCTAATTTTCTGAGATACTGAATTTGGGATTTTCCTTAGTTGTCGGTTATAATCATCAAAATCAAAAGAAATAAACATTTGAAATATATCAGTCTGTGTGTAATGAATGAATATAATATACAAGTTTCACTTTTTGAATGGAATTAGTGAAATAAATCAACTTTTTGATGATATTCTAATTATATGACGAGCACCTGTATGTAATTTACCTGAATTTCTACATAAACTAGTTAGTTCATCCAAGGGTTCACATATTTTTTCACCCTAAACTGTGAATGTTTACACATTGTGTCGGGAAATTACTTAAAAGCGTATCACTGTTTGTGCCTTATTTATTGTAGTTTGTTTTGTTTTGTTTTCGAATACATTGTTTTCTATAAGTGTACACGCACGCACACTGGCAGCACCACTGGGAGACTTTCCATGGCACCCAGCTATGACTAAGAAAGCTTTTCAAAATCCTGCCACACCACAGAGCGCCACGTACATAGTTTTTCATTAAATTACATTATATTTGTCCCAAAACGCTGTTAATGTGCATGATGACTTCACCCTAGCCTGTAAGATTGTGTTTTGTGCATTTTTTTTTTCCCAAAGGTTTATCTTGCCATTTCTCTTTGTGCTGCTTTGTTTTTTCAAACACCAAAACTTCAAATCCTTCAGTGTCAACTTCTCCCTTTTTAGTGATTAGATTCATCGTTTTGGACTGCCACCTTGGACCATGTCTGGTGTGCAATACCTATGAGTTGGTCTAGCCACAAAATTAAATGGCACTGCCTTTCTCATCCTGTGTGCAAACCCTTTTAGAAGGTAGTCTGTGTAAATAGCAGTCTGTAAGGCAATTCACTAGATTCTGGAAAAATAGCTAATATGTATTCTAGATGTGTGTGTCTTATGTGCATATATGATTTTAGTGCGTGTTCAACTAAAGAAAGCTTTTGCTTTTGAAGAATTTGCATGTGATTGTGTTTGTGAGTTTTTCCCTTACCAAGTTCTTGACCGTGTATCTGCAGGAGCCCGTGGAAATAGTCTTGTAAAAACAGCCTCTGCACCTGTCACCTTTCATCCACTCCAGTGTTTCCGAGGGCAACATCATAATTAGGGGAGCTGTTAAATTTTGCATTCTGCTGCGCTGTTCTTTTAGGCTGACACAGTCCTTCCAACCTCCTCAGCCTTTACACAGCCATGCTTTAATCTTCATTTTCATTTCTGTAATGTGTTTTGCTTGTAGTTCCAGTAAAGTAGGTCTGAGTCTGATCTCACAGAGCACCCAAAGCTCTCTTTGAAAACTTTTTGGCAGGCCGTTAATGATAAGCTATTACTGTGTTCCTGAACGTCTGGCGAGAAACCCATTTGTGCCGTTCAGTAAATGTGGAATGAGCTAGATCTGGGCTGGATGATGGTTTCCCAAAAACAGTACTGGTTCATAATTGATATGAATTTGATTACATATGAAGTCTGAAACTTTCTTACCAAAATGTCAAAGAAGGACTATTCAGAGAGGATTCATATTTGAAAGGATTTTTAAGTTATAATTATTAACATAGAACGTCTGTCATTCCATGTACTGGGCCATATTGGGATCGCTATAGTTAATACTAATGTGTCTGGATGTGGGCGTCACAGACGTTAATGTTCTTTGGACATGATTTATTGTCTAATTAAAACATTATGTATGTAATTAAAGGAGGAAATTGGAGGAATAGTTCACTCAGTAATGAAAATCCTGTTATTTTTACTCACCCTCATGTAGCTCCTAACAGGTGTGACATTCTTTCGCCTGTGGAACACAAAAAGAGAATTGTGCCGGTTTCTCTTTTCATTGCGGTGAGTCTTTCAAGCTTTAAAAAGGATGCAAAACGCCATAAAGGTAACATTATAAGTGGTCCATACAATTTGCTTGCTATAATCATATATTCTATATATCTTCTGAAAGCATATGATAGCTTTTTGTAAAGAACAGACTGACTATACTCAATGATAATCCTTCCCTCTAGTGAGCTCCTGCAAGTCATTGAATTGAACTTGAAAACCAAATCCGTCAAATTTGTAAAATAATTATTCAAGTTGGATTTGTAAGCTATATTCAGTGCAAAGATTGGACTTTTCAAGGACAACTAGGCCTAAATGTATGGTCTATTTTTATAGTGCTTTTGAGCTTTTTATTGGGGTTATGGGAAAAAAAAAAAAACTCTTTTTCTTTGTTTCTTTATTTTATTTTTGAAAAGTCTGTAACAGTTTGGTTAAAATTTCTCAGTGTTAAAAGCACTTTTTTACCGTCAAAATCAGCTCTTTTCAGAGCAAGCCATTTTGTAGCATTTTCCTTTAAATGTTAATGAGCTCTGCTGACCCCGCCCCTCTCTTCCGAGCCGCTCTCTGAGGGACTGTATACTTTAGCTGCATTCATCATGAAACTGGCTAATTAGCACATTATTAGGAAAGGCGATTTGCAAAGATTCATTAAAAAAACCTTATGCTCACTCTTTCTGTTGGTGAAGCTGGACCACAAATGATTTGCGCGAAGATAGACGCATTTAGGTAGATCGGGGGCGCAATCACTTCAAAAACAAACGTAATCCACTGCGCCTTCAGCAACTCAGATGTCGGGAATAAGTGATGACTGCTGTGTTCATTATTAAATCCAACAACAGAACACAGTTGCTTAGGAGACATTCTTGTCTATACCTGCTCCAGCATCAAAACAGTGGCGGACTGATGACAGCTCACTCAGGTTGGGTCTAAGGTAAGACACCGGTCCAGTCTGTGCTGAAACGCTACTGTCAATCAAACTGTTATGGGAGGGGCCTGCCTGTGAGATGTCACAAAGACAGGCATCGGAGATTGGCTTGATTTGAGAAAGGGGTAAAGATTTTAGTAAAAAAAAAAAAAAAAACACTGGTTGCCAACACATATTTCAGTTCAAAAAGCATAATTTGAAGCATACAGTATTTATTATGACTGAAGGAAAAGAGCTTTTATCCTACAACATGTCTTCATTTATAAAATGTCATACGGGTTTGAAATTAAAGTATATAAGTGCGAGTGAATTGTGTAGTTGTGTTAAAGAAACATTTAACATAAAAAATTACACTTCAGTAATTTATAGATGTGATTTGTTTAATCAGATAAATTAATTCCACAAGTGAAGGGATTTTATTTTTTATTAGTCTACTGATTGTGGAGTGTTCATCTCATGAACCGTTTTAATGAACATATTTATTAAAAGTACCATTCATTCTGTATGGATAAAAGGTTTAAATGAGAATAAAATTACTGACTCCACTTTTAATTCATATGTAATGCATTTTAAAAATAATTTTCTGTCAGGCAAAAAAAAGCAGTTTTCTATTTACCCTGTGAACTTTGTGACAAGCTCTTCCCCCACCAAGAAATAAGTGACTCAACCAGCGGGCACATTGCCAGCCCTCTACCCACGCTCCATGACCCCTCTTTCTCTCTCTTGTGGCACATGCACACTTACAAATAAACACTCAAACTCCTTTTTGTAAAGGAAGGTCTCTCTCTCACCCTCTGCTTCTCCTTTTCCCCTCCTCTCTGTCTGGCGTTGTGCCAAACACGTATATAGTCTGACTGCTCTGCAAACGGAAAATGACCGTGTCTCTGTGTTTCAGCCCAGTACTGATATTCATACTGGTCAGCCAAAGTCAACTTTGACTGGTTAGAACAATAATTTCAGCTCTTATCACTTCAGATACTAAGCTCTTTTTACAGAAACAACACTACATGATTGTGAAGTTAAGGCTTCCATTGATAAATTTAGCTGATTTAAAGTGAAAAGTGAAAGTTATGTGGAGCTCTCTTTTAGGTTTATCTGAAATGCTTGTAAACTCTTACATAAGCAAGTGAACACACTGGAAAAAAATGACTTCCTCTTTCCTTCGCTTAGACCATGCCAGCTTTGCAGCTAATATCTGAAACCTTTTCCTGTATCCTCAGACAGCGTGTTCTTATTGTTCATGAATTCATATTTGTATTTAATAACAAAATTGTCTGTTAAGCGATTTAGATGTTATCAAAAACCTAATTAATAAACAAAAAAGTCAAACAAAATAAATGAGTATTTTTTTTTATTGAACAAGGATGCACTAAATTGATCTAAAGTGACAGACTTTTACATTCACAAAAAATTATATTTCAAATAAAAGCAGTTCTTTTGAACTTTTTCACAAAAATAATATGCAGCATAGCGGTTTTAAACATTGATAATAATATCAAGAAAAAATGTTTCTTGAGAAACAAATAAGCATATTAGGAATATTTCTGAAGGATCATGAGACACAAAAACTGGAATAATTGCTGCTGAAAATTCAGCTTTGTCACCACAGGAATAAAATAGAATTTTAAAATGTATTAAAATAGAATATTGTATTACTGTTTTACTGTAATTCTGATCAAATAAATGCAGCCTTGGTGAGCATAACTTTCTTTCAAAGACATTATATTATCTTACCATCCCCAGACATTTGAATGATAGTGTACATGCAGATATATAATTTTGTGACCTTATATTTTGGACAAGGATTTATATCTATCCATTTTCTTCTATCATTCATCCAACAGAGGCACTTGATTTCTCACATGTACCTCCTCTGTTGACACAGTCTGTTGCCTGTGGTGGTATTGACCTAACCAGCTTTTTGTACAGGCTTTTCACACTTGAAAATGTGAAGCCAGGGTCATTCTTAACTTTAGCTCAAATTCTCTTGTACTGTACATTATCCTGGGTAGTCAGGTTTTGAGATTTCACACTGTACATTTGTAAACTGGGTTATTTATTGCATATCTATAAGGTTAATCATTTTGCAAATACAGCATGCAACCACTTTGTTTTAATAACTGCTTGTCCATCTGTTGGAAATGTTGCCATGTAGTTTTACTCAGGTTATCTGGTCTTCTGAAACAAAAACGAAAACTTAAACCCACTGTTGAGTGCAGTGTAAACACTGTTAGTCATAAAATAATCTTCATTTATTATTCCTTGAGGCATTTTATGCACAAAAAAAACTTTCAGGAATACTCAATTTCTTTATTAGTCCAATATTATTTAAAGATCAGGCATGAGAATGACATGTGCATTTGATTTGCCTGACTTTTTCCACATTTATTCCAACATTTTTGCCATTTATGCCAGTGGTCATGATTTAATGGCTCGTCGTTCTCTGTTGGTCCATAAAACTTTCCTAAACAAAATAGATCTTACTGAAGTATAAGGCCCCTCCCCACAGGTGATCCATAAAGTCAGTGTGTTACCCTGTGAATCTGCCAGAGGCTTTAATATTAAGTTTTAGCCAGTCTCTGTGGTCTTATTCAGACCTAGCCCTCGTTCCTCAAGTGTAGATCAATGATAGCTTTCAGCATCTTCATACTACTCGAGTCACTGGGCCAAATCATTCCAGCTGCTCAAACACAACCCCTATGTTTATGGAGCCCAATAAAGCATGATTTCCTCCAATCATATTAAATATGTGTTTTAAAACAGTGTCATTAGAGCAATGACTACACTATGTGCAAAGCTGATATATCAGGCCTGGTCTCAGTCATGGGTCGTGTCTCTGGCAATGGGCTTGGCCCATAAAGCGTTAGATCATGAGGTCTGGTGTGCCCATAGATGATATCACTGAGAAACCATCGTCTGGAGAAGAGAAAACTGGATACTAATACTGAACACTACTCACGCTAACTTGTTACGACTAACAAATAAAGCTGCTCATGTCAGATTCACAGTGATAATGAAATAGCTGGCTTGATCTGTTAAAGGCATAATTCACACACAAAAAAATTACATTTTGTCATCTTTAGGTTACTTAATCCAAACCTGTATGGACACAAAGAAAGATATTTTTTGAGAAGTCAAAAAAAGTTTTTTTTGCCCATGGGATCTGATGTTGTTTGGTCCCCACTGGCAAAATGATTTGAAATATTCTTCCAAATATATTCTTTTTATGTTCCACAAAAGAAAGAAAAGTTTGGAATGACATGATGCTAAGTAAATGTTGACAGAATTTTCTTGTCTCTTTTAAATATCACATTAAGTCATAGAAAAGTATTTTTTCCCCAAGTTATAAAAAAAGTATTTATGGCATTTTCTGCTCTCTGTGCTGTTATCTGACCCTTATTTCTTCCTCCGTTTGAAATTTTCTTCTTTAACCTTTTCTCAATCTTTCTCTCAATGTAGCACAATGTGGGATCTATGTATGTTTTATGAATAATTTCATAAGCAGCCACATGTGAGTTTGATCAACTGTGTGTATCTTTGGCAGCTTCGAAGAAATGCGGACCTTCTGTGGTGGTGCACACTAGTGTGCCCTTTGGCATCCAGCACCTGGAGGAGGAGAAGGATGTGGTACAGCCCATCATCCTGGAAGAGCTGGAAAAGGTGATGCCAGATCTACCTCAACCTGACAGCATCAAGTGTCAGAAGTGGAGATACTCCCAGGTGAGACAACATTAGTCTGTGTTGAGAATTTGACTAAGAAACTCAAATGTTTGCTGCTATTCAAAAGTTTGGAGTCAGTCAGAATACACGATCTATGCTCTTTTTCAAACGTTATAATTACTTGGCCTAAAACAGAGTTCCCTTTGAACTTTGACATCAGATATCTTGATAGAGAGGTTTATAGATTCTTAAACTGGGTCACTGAAAGCAGTACTATTCCATCCCATCCTGGGTCAATAATTTATATTATATATTTATAATTCATATATAGTTCATTATTTTTAGATTTGATTTATATTTAGTCTAATTTCTTTTAGTTATTTTATGATCTGCTGCATTTTGAATTATCTTTGTAAGGGTCCACTGTGATCTGTGTGAATATATATATATATATATAACGAGTAAAACAGAGATGTTTTGGCTTATTCAGGCAAGTGCTACTAATAGAAGCCTCCCTTGTATACAGCAGAAGATATTCATTTTTAATTAAGCCAGACTGATAGTGTCTTCAAATTGCTCTACTGAATGAAGATAATCTTCTATTCTGCATAAAATATTCTTTGAAAGTATTAAGTATCTAAGTATTTTTGTCCTTTTTTCCAACAAAAAAACCATCTGAACTAAATGCGATTTACTCAAGAAGCAACGCTGCATAACTTAAGACTTGTTTTCAAATATTAAGACCTGTTTTATACTTTGACAAATATTTTAGTTCAGCATAAGCCTCATTCAATTTCGTTTGAATTCTTCTTAAAACAAGTAATAAACTTAAAGATGCATTACCTGTTGATTATATTGTCTAGTTTTGCTTCTCTAATAAATAAGCAATAAAAATATATATATATATATATATTTACTAGAAAACAGACAAAATACAGATTAAGAAAAACTAATTCAACTTTTTCAAAAGAGGCTTGGTAGATTCACACACAGAAATCCATACACTCACCCCACTCACTTGGCTCACACACACACACAAACTTACAGTAGTACTTTATGCATTCACACACTGTGTGGGACTGCGCCCTTTCTCGCACAGTTGCATTCTCTCTCAAACACACACAGACGTTCTCTTTCGAAGCCCCCACACTCTCAGCTCCTCTGTGACACACAGCACTGGGCCTCAGTTTGAGGTCAGAGGACATAGAACATCTGTGTGGGAGCGCAGAGCTCGCTGAGTGCCAGAGAGTGGGCCAAGGCCCGTTTAGACTGCAAAGGCGGGAACACAGCACTTACTCACACATGTGTACACATACACACACACACACACACACACACACACCTGTGCGCATGCTAGTTCCCAGTCAAACACACAGAGGGCATGGAGCAGGAGTCGGTCTTAAAGTAATTTGCCACATCACAGTTTGCTGAGCATAAACCAGCAATACACACTCACACTCACCACATGTCAAAGTCATTGACTTCTCTGGACTATAATGGCTGGAAATACTCATCATGAGTCATGACTTTCAATCTACTGTAAATGTAGACTTCTTTTTTCAACAGACAATACATTGTTAGTGCACAGAACATGTGCATTCCTTTTTTATCACTCATGCTTAATAATACATAACTTCAATTCATAATTAATAGGCATGGTGGATAATGCACACACAACCTCAGTCATTAACATCTGATGTGGTCTAGGTGTAACATTAATGTCATTTTAAAAATGTGTAGTATTTAGTGCTGTCAATTAAATTTTCATTTAGCATGATTAATAAAACTTACAATAATGTACTATAAACTAAAAAAAGATTATATTCAAAGACAAAGACAAAATAAGTAGTGTTTAAGAAATAATAATAAAGTAACAAATATTAATATGAATTCACCATGACAAAAGTGTCAGCAAAAGGAATAAACTTACATTTTAGTTTAATCATCAAATTGCAACCCTACATAACACATGTAGCACTTATTCAGTGTAATCTGGATTTTATTTTCCTGTACATCTCATAGTTTTATTCATGAGGGCGAAGGCCTCAGCTTCTACCAAGTTATGGGGGAATTTGTGCCAAAATATTAGAGTTTATTGGACACGTAATCTTTAAAACCACCATCACAAAACATCAAAAGCCTTTGAATATTCTCCCTTTTAAAACTGATTAGCTTATTTATATTCCTATTGTAAATGGATGACTATACATTTACCATACATTGGCATTTAGTATTTTGAACAGATGTGCGACCGATTTTTGGGTCACTGCTATAAAAAAAGTTTGCAAGACTATTTCATAACTTAATGGCTGTATTTGTAAAAAAAAAAAAAAAAAAAAAAAAAAAAAAGTGTTGAAAACCTTCTACAACTCCTTAACTTGGGAAAAGCCCTTTAATTCTCTTACAGGAGTAGTTAAAAGAGATTGTTTGCTCAAAAAAGAATAGTTTGACATAATTTACACCTTAATTGATTTTCAAGCCTTGATGACAGACCTTTCATTTAGGGGTAAACTATCCTGCAGCCAGGCCCTGCAGTTTGATGCACCAAAGTTCTGACACAATATACACCAGAGGAACGCGGAGTAAAGCAGATTTAAGGAGGTTAAGGAGTTCAGGCTTTCTTACTTCAGCGTACCTCTGAAATAAACCAAACAGTTTGTTCTTGGCCATGTTTCAGGCCCAACATTTATCAATTGATTTACACACAGATTACCATTTAAAGATACAAGATGGGAGGGGGAGTTTGGACAGAATGATGATAGCGCTCGGTCTGTAAGATGCCTAGTGAAAGCCCAGGAAATGGACACTATTTCCTTGGCTCTAGTGCGTTGCACCTCGATGTTTATCTGGCAGAGGGTTGGGGCCGGCCGAAGCCTTTGTAATGGGCCGTGCATGGAATGTGTTTACTCTCAGTAGTCATTTACATGCTGCATTTCTACATTTAAACATTGTACAGAGACACTGTTCTAGCTGTGGCTCTTTTCGAGTTATCTGCAAACGTGGGTCAGATTTACAGTGAGGACCTGTATCACTGACTGCTGACTGTAGAATATATACATCATTTTAATGAGCTACAGAGGCAGTTTATAAAGAAGATCGACCCAGATATA